>NW_026683820.1:0-21554 GCF_030247195.1 Topomyia yanbarensis | reverse complement strand
TACACGAACTCTTCAACCACCTCGATTTCGTCGCCACCGATGCAAACTCGAAGCGGGCGGTTCTCATTCTCTTCTCGTGAACCTCTTCCTATCATGTACTTTGTCTTCGACGTGTTGATGGCAAGTCCGACGCGCTTGGCTTCTCTTTTCAGTCTGATGTAGGCTTCCTCCATCTTCTCAAAGTTTCGTGCAATAATATCAACGTCATCGGCGAAGCCAAGTAGCTGAACGGACTTTGTGAAAATCGTACCACTCGTGTCGATCCCTGCTCTTCTTATTACACCTTCCAGCGCGATGTTGAATAACAGACACGAGAGACCATCACCTTGCCGTAACCCTCTGCGTGATTCGAAGGGACTCGAGAGCGTCCCTGAGACACGTACTGCGCACATCACCCTATCCATCGTCGCCTTCACTAATCGCGTCAGTTTGTCCGGGAATCCGTACTCGTGCATAATCTGCCATAGCTGATCTCGATCGATAGTATCGTATGCGGCTTTGAAGTCGATGAACAAATGATGTGTGGCACATTGTACTCGTGGCATTTCTGCAGTACTTGGCGAAGAGCGAACACCTGGTCCGTGGTAGATCGTTCGCTCATGAAACCCGCCTGGTACTGCCCCACAAACTCTCTTGCAATTGCTGATAGTCGACGGCATAGTATTTGGGAGAGTACCTTGTAGGCGGCGTTCAGCAGGGTGATTGCTCGGTAATTACAGCAATCCAGCTTGTCACCCTTTTTGTAGATAGGACACACGACACCTTCCATCCACTCCTCCGGTAAAATCTCCTCCTCCCAAATCTTGGTAATCACCCAGTGCAGCGCTTTAGCCAGTGGCTCGTCACCGTGTTTTAGTAGCTCGCTTGGTATTTGGTCAACCCCAGCGGCTTTATTATTTTTGAGCCGGCTAATCTCCTCCTGGATTTCTTGGAGATCCGGAGCCGGTAGTGTAATGTCTTCCGCGCTTGCTCCCAGGTGCGTTACCGTGCCATCCTCGTCGTCTGCTGCATCGCCGTTCAGGTGTTCTTCGTAGTGCTGCCGCCACCTCTGGCTCACCTCACACTGGTCCGTGAGAAGATTCCCGTTTGTATTTCTGCACATGTCGGCCTGTGGTACGTAGCCCCTGCGCGAGCGGTTCAACTTCTCGTAGAATTTCCGTGTGTCTTTAGCGCGGTACAGCTGCTCCATCGCTTCGCGATCTCGGTCTTCCTGCCGGCGCTTTTTGGTCCGGAAAACCGAGTTCTGCCTGTTCCGTGCCTGTTTATATCGCGCCTCGTTCGCCCTCGTGCGGTGTTGCAGCATTCTCGCCCATGCTGCATTCTTCTCTTCGACTAACTGCTCGCATTCGCCGTCGTACCAGTCGCTTCTTCGGTCCGGGCCCACCGTACCTAGTGCAGTGGCTGCGGTGCTACCTATGACGGATCGGATATATCTCCAGCCATCTTCAAGGGCAACTGCGCCTAGCTGCTCTTCCGTTGGTAGTGCCACTTCCAACTGCTGCGCGTATTCTTGAGCCACTCTGCCATCTTGTAGCCGCTCGATGTTTAGCCGCGGCGTTCGGCTTCGACGAGAGCTATGCACTGTCGAAAGTTTTGAGCGCAAGCATACTGCAACCAGGTGGTGGTCCGAATCTATATTCGCACTGCGATAAGTGCGGACGTTTGTGATGTCCGAGAAGAATCTACCGTCGATTAGAACGTGGTCGATTTGATTTTTTGTTACTTGGTCCGGTGATCTCCAGGTGACTTTGTGGATATCTTTGCGTGAGAAGAAGGTGCTTCGGATTACCATTCCACGGGAGGCTGCGAAGTTCACACATCGTTGGCCGTTGTCATTTGATACGGAATGCAGGCTGTAGGGCCCGATCACCGGTCTGTACATTGCCTCCCTTCCTACCTGTGCGTTAATGTCGGCGATGACAATTTTCACGTCTCGCAGAGGGCAGCCGTCGTATGTCTGCTCCAGCTGCATGTAGAACGCTTCTTTCTCGTCGTCGGGTCTCCCTTCGTGTGGGCAGTGCACGTTGATGATGCTGTAGTTGAAGAAACGGCCTTTGATCCTCAACTTGCACATCCTTGCGTTGATCGGCTGCCACCCGATCACACGTTGGCGCATCTTGCCCAGCACTATGAAGCCGGTTCCCAGCTCGTTGGTTGTACCACAGCTTTGGTAGAAGGTAGCCGCTCGATGCCCGCTTTTCCACACCTTCTGTCCCGTCCAGCAAAGTTCCTGCAGCGCCACTATATCGAAGTTGCGGGGGTGTAGCTCGTCGTAGATTATCCTGTCAAATCCTGCGAAGCCGAGCGATCTGCAGTTCCATGTTCCGAGTTTCCAATCGTGATCCTTTATTCGTCGCCTGGGTCGTTGCCGATTGTTCTGGGTCGTATTCTCTTCTGTATTGTTCGTTATGTGGGTTTTTTAAGGGGCGGCGTATAGGGCCTACGCCAACCACCTGTCTCGCCGGTGGGCCATCGTGCCAGGACTGCTTAAGGTCCCACCTGGGCACCAGGACAGGTTTACACCTTCCGAAGAAGGGTAACCCCCCCTTCCCTGCCAGCATACGACCAAAGTTCCCACCGGGATTGGTTACCCGATCTTCACTAAGGTTACTCGTATCCCAGTCGACGCCACAAGGAGGCCAGGGCTAGGAGTTACTGGGCAGGAAGCTAAGGACCGCAAGTGGGGTCTATTTTATGCCTTCAGGTACAAGAGGCTTACGCACTGCCCAGTCATTGCCGTTCTCTAGTTGTTGTGCAATATATTTTGGAAATGAAATGTACAGTTCTCTAACCAACAATGGTTAGAATAGTGCTGCCATGTGGCTTTACTCAGCACAAATCAATCTTCGTAAACGTACCGCAATTATGAATCTATCTCTACTTATGCAGGAACGTAAAACTTCTATAGCATTGGTTCAAGAACCGTACTTTCATAAAGAAAACTTCTATATTTGAAAGTTACTTCACACTACCTATTTTGCTTACGTCGTCGTGCTTGCATTCTTGCTATTGACACGTATCTCATCGGAGCTCACAACTCGCGATATCTGTGCACATTCACAGTTACACTAACTGTCGGTAACATAGACAAAAAGTATATATATATATATATATATATATATATATATATATATATATATATATATATATATATATATATATATATATATATATATATATATATATATATATATATATATATATATATATATATATATATATATATATATATATATATATATATATATATATATATATATATACTTTTTGTCTATGTTACCGACAGTTAGTGTAACTGTGAATGTGCACAGATATCGCGAGTTGTGAGCTCCGATGAGATACGTGTCAATAGCAAGAATGCAAGCACGACGACGTAAGCAAAATAGGTAGTGTGAAGTAACTTTCAAATATAGAAGTTTTCTTTATGAAAGTACGGTTCTTGAACCAATGCTATAGAAGTTTTACGTTCCTGCATAAGTAGAGATAGATTCATAATTGCGGTACGTTTACGAAGATTGATTTGTGCTGAGTAAAGCCACATGGCAGCACTATTCTAACCATTGTTGGTTAGAGAACTGTACATTTCATTTCCAAAATATATTGCACAACAACTAGAGAACGGCAATGACTGGGCAGTGCGTAAGCCTCTTGTACCTGAAGGCATAAAATAGACCCCACTTGCGGTCCTTAGCTTCCTGCCCAGTAACTCCTAGCCCTGGCCTCCTTGTGGCGTCGACTGGGATACGAGTAACCTTAGTGAAGATCGGGTAACCAATCCCGGTGGGAACTTTGGTCGTATGCTGGCAGGGAAGGGGGGGTTACCCTTCTTCGGAAGGTGTAAACCTGTCCTGGTGCCCAGGTGGGACCTTAAGCAGTCCTGGCACGATGGCCCACCGGCGAGACAGGTGGTTGGCGTAGGCCCTATACGCCGCCCCTTAAAAAACCCACATAACGAACAATACAGAAGAGAATACGACCCAGAACAATCGGCAACGACCCAGGCGACGAATAAAGGATCACGATTGGAAACTCGGAACATGGAACTGCAGATCGCTCGGCTTCGCAGGATTTGACAGGATAATCTACGACGAGCTACACCCCCGCAACTTCGATATAGTGGCGCTGCAGGAACTTTGCTGGACGGGACAGAAGGTGTGGAAAAGCGGGCATCGAGCGGCTACCTTCTACCAAAGCTGTGGTACAACCAACGAGCTGGGAACCGGCTTCATAGTGCTGGGCAAGATGCGCCAACGTGTGATCGGGTGGCAGCCGATCAACGCAAGGATGTGCAAGTTGAGGATCAAAGGCCGTTTCTTCAACTACAGCATCATCAACGTGCACTGCCCACACGAAGGGAGACCCGACGACGAGAAAGAAGCGTTCTACATGCAGCTGGAGCAGACATACGACGGCTGCCCTCTGCGAGACGTGAAAATTGTCATCGCCGACATTAACGCACAGGTAGGAAGGGAGGCAATGTACAGACCGGTGATCGGGCCCTACAGCCTGCATTCCGTATCAAATGACAACGGCCAACGATGTGTGAACTTCGCAGCCTCCCGTGGAATGGTAATCCGAAGCACCTTCTTCTCACGCAAAGATATCCACAAAGTCACCTGGAGATCACCGGACCAAGTAACAAAAAATCAAATCGACCACGTTCTAATCGACGGTAGATTCTTCTCGGACATCACAAACGTCCGCACTTATCGCAGTGCGAATATAGATTCGGACCACCACCTGGTTGCAGTATGCTTGCGCTCAAAACTTTCGACAGTGCATAGCTCTCGTCGAAGCCGAACGCCGCGGCTAAACATCGAGCGGCTACAAGATGGCAGAGTGGCTCAAGAATACGCGCAGCAGTTGGAAGTGGCACTACCAACGGAAGAGCAGCTAGGCGCAGTTGCCCTTGAAGATGGCTGGAGATATATCCGATCCGTCATAGGTAGCACCGCAGCCACTGCACTAGGTACGGTGGGCCCGGACCGAAGAAGCGACTGGTACGACGGCGAATGCGAGCAGTTAGTCGAAGAGAAGAATGCAGCATGGGCGAGAATGCTGCAACACCGCACGAGGGCGAACGAGGCGCGATATAAACAGGCACGGAACAGGCAGAACTCGGTTTTCCGGACCAAAAAGCGCCGGCAGGAAGACCGAGATCGCGAAGCGATGGAGCAGCTGTACCGCGCTAAAGACACACGGAAATTCTACGAGAAGTTGAACCGCTCGCGCAGGGGCTACGTACCACAGGCCGACATGTGCAGAAATACAAACGGGAATCTTCTCACGGACCAGTGTGAGGTGAGCCAGAGGTGGCGGCAGCACTACGAAGAACACCTGAACGGCGATGCAGCAGACGACGAGGATGGCACGGTAACGCACCTGGGAGCAAGCGCGGAAGACATTACACTACCGGCTCCGGATCTCCAAGAAATCCAGGAGGAGATTAGCCGGCTCAAAAATAATAAAGCCGCTGGGGTTGACCAAATACCAAGCGAGCTACTAAAACACGGTGACGAGCCACTGGCTAAAGCGCTGCACTGGGTGATTACCAAGATTTGGGAGGAGGAGATTTTACCGGAGGAGTGGATGGAAGGTGTCGTGTGTCCTATCTACAAAAAGGGTGACAAGCTGGATTGCTGTAATTACCGAGCAATCACCCTGCTGAACGCCGCCTACAAGGTACTCTCCCAAATACTATGCCGTCGACTATCAGCAATTGCAAGAGAGTTTGTGGGGCAGTACCAGGCGGGTTTCATGAGCGAACGATCTACCACGGACCAGGTGTTCGCTCTTCGCCAAGTACTGCAGAAATGCCACGAGTACAATGTGCCACACATCATTTGTTCATCGACTTCAAAGCCGCATACGATACTATCGATCGAGATCAGCTATGGCAGATTATGCACGAGTACGGATTCCCGGACAAACTGACGCGATTAGTGAAGGCGACGATGGATAGGGTGATGTGCGCAGTACGTGTCTCAGGGACGCTCTCGAGTCCCTTCGAATCACGCAGAGGGTTACGGCAAGGTGATGGTCTCTCGTGTCTGTTATTCAACATCGCGCTGGAAGGTGTAATAAGAAGAGCAGGGATCGACACGAGTGGTACGATTTTCACAAAGTCCGTTCAGCTACTTGGCTTCGCCGATGACGTTGATATTATTGCACGAAACTTTGAGAAGATGGAGGAAGCCTACATCAGACTGAAAAGAGAAGCCAAGCGCGTCGGACTTGCCATCAACACGTCGAAGACAAAGTACATGATAGGAAGAGGTTCACGAGAAGAGAATGAGAACCGCCCGCTTCGAGTTTGCATCGGTGGCGACGAAATCGAGGTGGTTGAAGAGTTCGTGTACTTGGGCTCACTGGTGACCGCCGACAATGATACCAGCAGAGAGATTCGTAGACGCATCGTGGCAGGAAATCGTGCTTACTTTGGCCTCCGCAAGACACTTCGGTCGAACAGAGTTCGCCGTCGTACGAAGTTGACCATCTACAAGACGCTGATTAGACCGGTAGTTCTCTATGGACACGAGACCTGGACCATGCTCGTGGAGGACCAACGCGCACTTGGTGTCTTCGAACGGAAAGTGCTGCGTACCATCTACGGTGGAGTGCAGATGGAAGACGGCACATGGAGACGGCGAATGAACCATGAGTTGCATCAGCTGTTGGGGGAGCCGCCCATCTGTTATACCGCGAAAATCGGACGACTACGGTGGGCCGTGCACGTAACCAGAATGTCGGACAATAGCACGGTGAAAACGGTTCTCAATTGCAATCCGACCGGTACAAGAAGACGTGGTGCGCAGCGAGCACGATGGATCGACCAAATGGAAGACGATTTGCGGACCCTTCGCAGACTGCGTGGCTGGCGACGCGCAGCCATGGACCGAGTGGAATGGAGGAATCTTTTGTATACGGCACAGGCCACTTCGGCCTTAATCTGTTAATAAATAAAAAAAAACAACTAAAGAACACCAAGAAAGTTGGGATGTTAACACAATGTAGCGAGCCAAATCAAGTTTAAATGGAATACGATCATTTGATTCCCACGATTTGCGAAGAAAATAATGGTCCACTGTGTCAAAGATTCGCATAACATAGTAAGGGCAAAACCCAAAATGCTCCGCGCGACTAGCATATTTTAAACCCCTCAGCCATCAAGTCCTCGGCATGGAACTACACCTTGACTTAGAAACTACTGCTTTCAGTCGCCTCCTAGGGCGTGGGAGCAGAAACGCAGCGGCTCAATTCTTGGCAGGATGCCACACGGCCTCTGGGCAGGTTCGTTTGTCCCCATCGAAATTTGATAATCGAAACCCAGCAAAACTTCACCGAACTACAATCAGCCCGAAGTTTCAGCGAACCTCTAAAAAAAATCCGGCAAAATAATGCCGATCATCGACGAAAAAAAATGGTGCGTTGAACAATCGTTTCGCTGCGTAATGCAGCATACTGGAAAACTCGCTCGGCTCTTCCTACGGTTCGCCACTGAGAATATTTGATTTTGAAATTTGATAATCGAAACCCAGCAAAACTTCACCGAACTACAATCAGCCCGAAGTTTCAGCGAACCTCTAAAAAAAATCCGGCAAAATAATGCCGATCATCGACGAAAAAAAATGGTGCGTTGAACAATCGTTTCGCTGCGTAATGCAGCATACTGGAAAACTCGCTCGGCTCTTCCTACGGTTCGCCACTGAGAATATTTTAAACCCCCTCAACAATTTTAACCATAGTACGAGTCGGATGACACAAGATTTGGGGTTCCCGATTTGGCTGGTTTTGACCACCGGAACAGGAACTCCGTAGTGAAATTCTTAGCCGGTTGAAGCAACCTCTACCGACACTACACGCTTATCTAGAAGTAATACCGAGAGGTAGTCCCTGGGGAGAACGATCGCGGAGCTCAATGGAGTTTAGTCGCTATTAATGGCTGCGTCACCATTCGAGCCCGACACACCCCTAGTACACCCCGTGTGGTAGCTTGGCATTTACTAATAGCACGTGTACTGGGCTAGTACGTAAATGTATTCTCCATTGTAAAAAAAGACTGTTCGGAGAAGGAAGATGACATTGAAGGACCGCTTAGATGGTCGAACAGATAACAAAAAAAACTTTCTGGAGCGCTGTACGAGATGGTCTAGCTAACTTTGAACTCGATGAACATCAGCACATGAGTAACCTCTACCCAGTTATGAATACTTGAAGAAATGTTGGTGAGAGTCCCAACCAGAGCATTCAAACATATTTTATTTATTACTGCATAGTTTTTATTCAACAGTGACAGTGTCAACTAACGTGTTTCCCATGAAATTGTTTTACGCTTCAGCTTAATTGTAGCCAAATACAGATACTGAGAGTACTGGATTCTTGCTTTCAGTTTCTCTAGAGAAAACATGTGTAAAAAAACTGAAGAAAAGAGAAGACTCAACTCTAGGAATTATTTTGTCTTTGCTTGCTCCAGAGCACTTCCAGTTTTTTCTGGAAAACAAACTAACTAGTTAATTTCAAACTTCGACACTAGTTTCTTTCAAGCTGCTCGATTGCAAAAGCTTGTGATAATCATTCTCTTTGCAGGTAGAACCGCTTTAGAACAACAATACTTGATAGTAACTTTCTTCTTCTTCTATTCTCTGATCGAAGCTGCCATCTGTCAGCTTCAGTTTGTTTTGGCCCAGTAGCTCAAACTATATGGTGATCCCAGCGGTGATTGTGTGACGTCTGGTCATTTTCTTTTTACTCTTTTGTTTACAGATTTAGCTTAGCTTGTTTCACTAATTCCATTACTTCTTGGTACAGCTCAATATTTTTCGATTTATACAGGTCCGTTAGCCGCTCGAATTGAAATTTTGATCTCAGGAAACCGTGCTTGGGACAGTGAACAATTGCGTGCTCTGACGTTTCAGGAACTTCGCACATCTCACAGTCCGATTCATCAATAATCTTCATTTTTGCCAGCCAGAACTTGGAGAAGTCGTGACCAGCCATCAAACGATTTGTTAGCCGAATATCGCGTTTTCTGTGGAATATTCTTGGTACCATTCTTTGGCAGCTTGCTGAGTTTTTATTTTGAATCGGTGAAGTGCATCTTTTGAAAATAATCCATTACCGTATGTTGGTGCTTCATCGGACAGTCCTGCTTTGGCTAACTTGTCTGCTACCTCGTTTCCTTCGATCGCCACATGACTTGTGATCCACTATATAATAACGCCGTACCGATGAGCAATCTGTAGTGTTTCTACTACAATTTTTGAACCAATTCTACCATCTATTGCATTTTCCAATATTATACAAGCCGACTTCGAGTCTGTGTACACCACACATTCCTGTAGCTGCATTTGCTCGACGAAGGACAGTGTTATTCTGATTGCTGTCACTTCTGCTGCCGTGATACTCACTTCCTGTTCCAATTTATAATAATACCGTTTTTTACAGGCCTCCAGGTATATTCCAACCGCGCATCTCTCGCCATCCTTTGAAGCATCTGTAAATATGCGCTTTTTCCGCGGTACTTATGGTTCATAGTGAATAGTGCTATTTGCTTCATTTTGAAAGGATTTGTTTCGTTTTTGACGGTGGTTAAGCCTTCCAAGTTTGGGTGGACCTTAACCGTGACTTGGTTTAATCTTACAGTTGACATGATGTTGTCGAAAACAGATTTGTTTTTCAAATATATCCTTTCTAAATAACTGTACTTTTCCAGGTCCGTACCTTCCGGGATTGCCAGACGTCTGAGTTGGTTGGCTACAGCGTTTTCCCTGCTGAAAGATCTAACAATTTCTTGATTTGCTACAAGCTCCTTAGGCATGAAACGGATATTGACCGGCTAGCATTGTTAAAGCATTGAGTGGGGTACTTTTAGTACAGCCAGTTATTTTTCTCAAACACTGGTTGTTCACGACTTCAAGCTTCCTTTTGTTTGTAGTACTGGCATTGTTCTGCACATCACATCCATACTCTAGTACGCTTCTGCCAAGGCTTTATATATGTTTGCCATTGTTCCCGTTCGGATTCCACTAATGTTTTTTATCATGTTGAGGCGGTCGTTGATCTTCTTTGCTACTTCTTTTGTGTTAGCTCCGAAACTTAAATTGCTGTCGATGTATACTCCAAGAAGACGATGTACTTTCACTGTTTCTAATTGGGTTCCATTTATTTTGACGGTCAGCACCGTTGTGGAATAATATTGCCTTAGTCTTGTCTGCGTTTATCGTGAGATTGAGAGCCCCTGCCGCTACTACAAATCTATCTATATAGTTTTGGGCGATATTGTTTAAACCTTCTAATGTTCTGCCCTTCACCAGCATACCGAAATCGTCAGCATACTGAACTAGAATAACATCATCATCATCTATGTTATGCAGACATAGGGTGTAAATGTTAAACAGCGTCGGTGAGAGGATATCACCTTGAGGTAACCCATTGTTGATGATTCTCGAGATAGTCGTTTCGCGTATTTGTAGGCTTAGTCGTCTGTTCTGCAGAAAGCTCGCTATCCAAGTGGTTAGTTCCGCTGGGACGTTCAGCTCGACGAGCGTGTTCTCCAGTGGGTTTGGTTTGACTGCGTTAAATGCGTTGCTCAAATCAACACATATTAGAGCTACTTTCATGCTTTGTCTTTTGAAGCTTTTTACTGCGTTCACCACAAAAGCCAGACCTGTGTTGGTAGAAAGACCTTTTTCTGAAACCAAAAGATGTTGTTGGTAGAATGTTCTTTTCGTCCATAAATGTCTCTAATCTCTCTAGAATTGCTGTGTGGATAACTTTTGTTATTGTAGGCACCAGGCTGATGGGCCTCTTTCCCGATGGGCTTGTCCCGACCAGGTTTCGGGATTGCCACAATCCGTATAGATTTTAAGACGTCTTCTGGGTATCCTCTTTTCCACATTGCGTTTATGTCGATTAACAGATTGTCGTCGACCTTTGGGTTCAGCTTTCGTAGCATTTCATACGTGATCCGGTCCTCTCCTGGGAACGATGGTTTGGTTTTTTTTGAAAGTATGCTGTTCCATCTGTCTTTGTCCATTATATCGCCTGTCTTCCATGTTATTGGCACTATCCACGGTTGTGGATCGTGTTGACCAAAGTGCTCGTCTTGGAAAGCCTCTGCAGCTTCTTTATCATCGTTCATTACGTTGTTTTCCTTCTTTTTTATCCGTTTTCCTGTCAGTCTTCCAACTTTCTCCCACAGCTCCTTGGAACTAGCGAAGGGGTTTATCTCGTTTGGAAATTCATTTATTTTATTTTTTATTTCTTCTCTCTTCAACCTTTGAAAGGCAGCAGCTCTCTTCTTGAATTCTATTAGATTTGTTTGGCTCGATATTCTATTAAATTGCCTTCTCGCTTCTGTTTTCTTTAACCAAGCGTCTTCCACAGTTACACTAACTGTCGGTAACATAGACAAAAAGTATATATACATATATATATATATATATATATATATATATATATATATATATATATATATATATATATATATATATATATATATATATATATATATATATATATATATATATATATATATATATATATATATATATATATATATATATATATATATATATATATATATATATATATATATATATATATATGTATATATATATATATATATATATATATATATATATATATATATATATATATATATATATATATATATATATATATTGTTTAGCATGTCTACCGCATCCTTCTGGTGATGTCAAAAGCGTTGTATCATATTTTAGCAGAAATGGGCTTCCGCTCATTATGGGCAGTGATGCAAATGCTCATCACATCGTTTGGGGCAGCTCAGACATAAATCTGAGAGGCTCTGAAGTAATGGAGTACATAAGTAGTACAAATCTCCATATTCTAAATATGGGAAACCGATCAACTTTTGTGAGGTCTGGGAGAGAGGAGGTGTTAGACATAACACTTTGCTCTGAAATTTTGCATGGGCTGGAAAATTGGCTGGTTCCAAATGAAACTTAACCGTCTATCCGATTATAAATATATATTTTTTGATCATCTTGATGTCACCCTCAGTATCTCGTGAATACGACAAACTCATTCATAGTAGTATCCTACGAAGAAACTTGACCACTTCGTACTGTTAAATCGACTAGGGAAACCACTTGGTGGAGGGCTGAGCTTGAAAGAATAAGGAAGGATATGAGAAGAGCTTGGAACTGAGGGGTGGGCGCAGCGTAGTTGGTAAATCGATTGCCTTGTACGCAGCGCACCTGGGTTCGAGTCCCGACCCCACACATAGGATTAGAAATTTTTCATAAGAGATTTCTCTAACCCGAAGGGGCGAATGACCTTAAGGTTAAAACCTCTATAAGTGAAATCCAAAAAAGCTTGGAACTGGCGTCAGCGTGATGACTCCACGGCTTTCGGGCCATCGCGTAGTGCATCAAAGAAATGTCGTAAATCTGCAGAGCGGGCTGGCTGGCAAAACCTGTGCACTAATGTCTCTAGCCTAAACAAGGCTAGCAGATTAAATAAAAGTCTCGAAATCGAAGGATTTTCAGATGAACTCCTTAAAAACCAGAGATGGTGTTTATGTGACGGACGAAAAAGATGTTCTTAATTGTCTCTGTGACGCACAGATTTTCAGGTTGTTTCGATCCGGAGCTGAACAACGTTCATAGATCTCATTCTGGTGATTCGGACTCGTGAGCGTTAGCACGCTCATTGGTTACCACTGAATCGGTCAAGTGGACAGTTGACAGCTTTGCTCCATACAAATCACCCGAAAAAGATGGAATACTTCCCGTGCTACTGGATTTGATATTCTCAAACATGTCTTGAAAAAGTTTATGCTTTCCAGTCTTGCTACCGGGTATAGCCCGAAAGCATGGCGAGAAATACCCGTTAGATTTATTCCCAAAGGGGGGCGCTTAAGCTATGAAGAAGCCAAAAGTTTTAGGCCTATCAGGTTAAGTCCTTTTCTTCTGAAAGCTTTGGAATGGATAATCGATCATCACATCAGGAACGTTAATTTAGATGAATATCCACTGCACAAAATACAACATGCATATCAGTGTGGGAAATCCACAATAACTCTTCTTCACGCTGTTGTTTACAGCATTGAGAAGACCTTCTCGCTCAAGCAATCTAGCTTGGGTGTGTTCCTAGATATTGAAGGTGCCTTTAACAATGTGTCCTCCCAGTCTATTCTGGAAGCGACTCGCGGTCATGGGGTATCTGTATGTATCTCGGGATAGATCAACGCAATGCTTAGTAACCGCATTCTTTTTTCGTCACCAAGACAGGCACAGATACGTAAGTTAAGTATCCAATCTTTGACTTAATGCAAGAAACATTAAGAGCTGTCGAACAGTGGCATCGACAAGTTAAATTATCAGTTAACCCAATCAAAACTGCAATGGTTCTTTTCACGAAGAAGTGAACAACAACCTGATTTCATTCCTTGCAGTTCTTTGATTGTGCAGATCAAGTCAAATACGTTGGAAATATTGGATTCCAAACTGAAGAGTCAAGAAAGCGTGCGTGGCCTTCGGACAGTGCAGACGAATTTTTAAAAAGACCTTGGGTCTCAAACCTAAATACATGTATTGGACATAGTACATGGGACAGGTGATGACGGTTCAGTCAAAACAAAACCATCTGCAAATAATGGTGCTCATGGCGTTAACTGGTGCTTTCACCACAACTCCGACTGCTGCCCTTGAAGCCCTTCTAAATATCAAATCATTACACATACACCTCAAACAAGAAACACTATCATGTGCATACAGACTGCAGGTTACTGGGTTTTTGAACAGTAAGCACGTTGATCTTGCTATCAGTCATACACGACTATGGTCACAAATGGTGATATGGGGTGAAGATATTCTTGCTATATATCTAGCTATATGGAGACGCAAATGATTTTTTACACAGACGGTTCTTTGATGGAGGGACGTGCTGGTGTCTACTGTCGTGAAATGAGAATGGAATAATCTTACTCGCTAGGTAGATACTGTACTATATTCCAGTTGCGTTGTTGCTATCCATATATCCTTCTTGATTGTACGTAACGTGGTGTTTTCCAGACAGATTGTTGGGCCTGCACTAATCCTCTATCACGTTGGAGTAGAAACATGGGGAATTTCTTTGGTGTCCGCCATTCCACATAACTAACACCGGCGACAGGTATTTAGTTCTGTCCATGGTCTAGTTAACGCTTCCATGCTTGCTCGCACCTATTCGTGTACATTACTGCAGAAGGCGGTAGCACTTATTCGACACCAGATCAATGATTAAACAACATCGAGGAAGCAGGAACTAGTAAACACTGAGAAATATTCACCATTTGACGGTCAATGGTGCATTCGTGCGGCTTCATTAAACTTATTCACGTCATGTAGTATTTATTATATTATTTATTAAACTATCAGTTTTATTCTGCATTATTAGCGTTGGTTTTTCGAACGAATGTGATCTGCATCCTTAATAACAGCAAAATAAAATACCATTGAACTACATTCTTTCGGAATATCATTTTTATAATGGAGCGTTATTTTCTACAAATCATTCTTAGGTTTAGACCTATCGACTCTACATCCTCTCTTAGGACCTCTAAGATATCCTGAATGTCTAATATGAAGGTATAACAGCTCACAAATAAGTTTAATTCATTATTACTTAATGTAGATACATCATTCAAGTCTTCGCTGTACTTCTCTAAAGTCGGGTTTGAACTTTAGAACAATACAACACATGATATTCGCAGCGTTACAACGTTACTGTTAATCACCCTCATTCTTGTTTACGGCCGTATTGATACGATTCGAAAGTATCTCACATTCCTATTCCCGTTTACGTTCGAACAAATTCGATCCATTCGTTCTTTCGAACATCATTCGTTCGAACGAACAGAGTCATTCTTGTTTACGTCGTATCGCTTATTTTTAACGTTGGTGATTCGCAAGTCAAGGGTGACGAATCAACTGTTCGTTTGATTGAAAGTTCGCAAGTTCAAAAGTTTTTTTATGATAAGTCTGATGCAATAAAAACCTTTTTCAATGGTTTAAAACGAAAGTACAAGGAAAACTAAAATAACCAACACAGAAGTTTTGTTTTGAAAAATTATTGCTATGGATAAAATACTCTGCGGGATGTAAAAGTTTGTAATTCTTTATTAGAATGATAAAACTGATAAAATTATTCAAAAACCTTCTAGGGCAAACAAGCGAGTATCAATGAAACCAGCATGCAAGACTCGACGTCAAACCATGTAGATTTGGATCCCGGGCTGTGGTCGATTCCGATTACAGCAAGTAAAACTGCTCAGATTTATTTTGTGGCGAAAACCTACATGGTTAGTATCATTCGGTGCAGTGAATTGCTGCATTCAGAAGATAAAAATTGTCGTGGATATGCATGCATTCTGGCCCGCAAACGAATACCGGTAAAGTGCCCGGATTCGGCAGATTAATCTAACTACGCATCCGCAATATTCGATGGGTTGCCGGAATGGTCTGTGTAATTTGCTTAGGAAGATGAACAATTTGAATATGTAGAAAAATGAGGTGGAGAGCAGTTTTTGAGATAACATGATTTGTAGGAAAATTAATAAATATTGACTGCAATTAAGGATAAATGTTGCATTGTATTATTTATAAACCAAAAGGAACCTGCGATGCCATAAAGTTTTTCGAAAATATAGGATAATTTAGTAATTGGAATTGGAGATTTGGAAGAAGTGTGCATACTTGTCCAAGTTGTTCCCCTGTGCTCTTGGAATCACTCTTCCAGGTGAGTTCTGTCACAATAAGTGACTGTAGTCACCAAAGTGACTCCGGTGATCGCTTTTTTCGCTCTTGGACTATTCTCACAGTGACGTCACTTAGTGACTAGAAGGAAATTTTCTTCCAATCACTAGGTAGCTGACGTGACTGTGAGAATAGGGCCCCTTAACTCATCCAACTAGGTGAGGTGACAGTGAAAATGGCTCTTAACTTAACTTTTCCTATACAAAAATTTGCTTCAAACGTGATTCCGTTATATATTTTTTTGCATTTTTATTTTCGTGACTTTAAAAATGTTTTCATGCTTCACGACTGTTGATCTAGTTTGTATTTTTTTTTTTTTATTCATTTCGTTTATTTGATAGGCACAAATGCGTTAGCTTGGCGGTGCCAAATTCTTTTGTTTTTACATTTTGTATATTTTAAAACTAGGAGGTTACAATATTGAAATATTTTTTTAAAAAAGAAAAATTTTACAGCTATCTTAAGACTAGAAATAAGATTCTATCTAGTTTGTATTGCTCTGTTAACTAATAATCTATGAGCATTATGTATGCTATATGCTACTCTGTTGGTTGGGATATCTTTCAATAAATGAAATATCTGTGCTTTCACCTCATTGAAACATGCATTATAATTTTATATAAGAATAAGAGTGTTATTGTATGTTAAACATACATTGTGCAGTGCGCAGCAAACATATATGATTTTCGATGACTTGGCTGGAGAATAATGCAATTGCCGGGCGCCCAGTATGCACCGAAAACGGTTTTTCAGCACTCCGATTGTCCGTCCAATAATTCCTCTTGCCAAGCTATGCCGCCTATTAAAATTGCTTTCTTCGCTTCCATCTTCCGGTGCTCGGTGGGGAGGTATGTGCCCGTGATAACAGTACCATTTCTTCTTCACATGGATTTTAAGTGGTTTGAACCAAATAGAATTAACGTTTGGATTTTTATCAGTGTTGGAATCATACGACCCCGGTCAAAAAAATGCGGACGAACATGGTCAGGCGATTTAAACAGTTTGACGTTTGACTCAACTCGCCTTTGCTAATTGCCCCTAGGAAAAAATGCAATTTGCGAATGCGATTTAAAGGCAATTTCAACACTTAGAGAAATTTTCTGGCGCCTGAAATAAACTTGGTTGTTTTTTGCGTTTTTCAAACATGGCGGTTCATGTTTGGCTTAAGTTTAAAATAGTTTTTTTAAACAATAGGCGTATTCTCGCTTCTATTTTGTTTGTCTAGTGCACTTAATTTAGCCAACGAATGTGGGAAATTGTGGAATCGTGTGTAAGTATAGTGGAACAAGATCTCTGACCCAAAGGTTAAATGAAAGTCAGATTGTGGTAAGTTTTGGTGGAAATAGTAAGAATGTCGTATTTAAATTGTTTCTCTTTTTTTCGTTTTTTTTTTCTACAGGGTTAACTGTTTGTTATTCTTTTCGATTAGTATATTATTTAATAATAGGAGAATATAATGGAATTTCTTTAAATAAATTAAGAGAAAATAGATGAACAATAATTTTTGGCATTTTTTGATTAATATTTATAGCTATTATTGGAGGAAGAATATTAAATTGATTAATATTTTTTAATCCAGTAATAGTTTGTTTACCTTTTATAATAAAAATTTTAACATTATTAGTTTGTTTATTAGGTGGATTATTTGGTTATTTAATTAATAATGTTTCTTTTTTTTATAAATAAATCTTTTTATTTTTATAATTTTAGAAGATTTTTTGGAAGAATATGATTTATACCAATAATTTCTACTTTTGGATTAGTAAAAAAAATTTTATTAATTGGATTTATAAGATTAAAAATTTTTGATCAAGGATGAAGAGAATATTTTGGAGGACAATTATTATATATTCAATTAAAAAATTATTCTTTATATATTCAAGAATTTCAGAATAATAATTTAAAAATTTATTTATTGAGATATATAATATGAGTATTTATTTTAGTTATTTTATTATTTTTAAATTATTTAAATAGCTTATATATAGAGCATAATATTGAAGATATTAAGGAAATTATTTTAATTTTTAAATAAAGTATTTATAAAAAAAAATATTTTTATTTTTAAATTGAAAATATAATGTTTTAATTAAACTATATAAATAAAATATGATGATCAAGAAAAAGCTGCTAACTTTTTTCTTTAATGGTTTAATTCCATTTATATTTTTAAAAATTAATTTAATTGGAATATAAATATTCATTGAAATCATTAACAGTGATATACCTCTTTTTGGTTTCAATTAAAATAAGATAAATTGAAAATATCAATATTTTTTAAATGCAAATTAAATGTTATAATTAACTATTATCCTAAAATAAGGATGATTGAACATCTATGATTAGGTCGAAACTAATTGCACTTTATTGCTTCATATTTAATAATTAATTATTTCATTCTAATATTCCTTGATTTCATTCATGGTAAAGTCCAATTAATAAAATTAAAATGAAAAATAATCTTGTAATAATTCAGTTGATTAAGTTTGATGGTTTAATAATTAAAATTATTGGTAAAATTAAAGCAATTTCAACATCAAAAATTAAGAAAATAATTGCAATTAAAAAAAATCGTAGGGAAAAAGGTAATCGTGAATAATTTATTGGATCAAATCCACATTCAAATGGTGAACATTTTTCTCGATCTATAATAGTTTTTTTTGATAAGAAAGTTGCAATTATTATTATGATAATAGTAATAATTAAAATAATGATACTTATAATAAAAATTAATATAATTATTTATACTAAAATGAATTAGTCCTTATGATTGGAAGTCAAATATACAAATATATACTTTATAAATTAACTACCTCATCAATAAATAGAAATATATAAAAATAATCAAACTACATCAACAAAATGTCAATATCAAGCTGCAGCTTCAAATCCAAAATGATGTCTTTTTGAAAAGTGATTATTAATATGACGAAAAAAACATACTGTTAAAAATGTAGTTCCAATTAATACATGAAGACCATGAAATCCAGTTGCTATAAAAAAAGTTGATCCATAAGTTCTATCTGCAATAGTAAATGGTGATTCAATATATTCATAAGCTTGTAAAATTGAGAAATAAATTCCTAATAAAATTGTAAAAAATAAACTTTGTGTAGTTTGAGTATGATTATTTTCTATTAAACTATGATGTGCTCATGTAACAGTAACTCCAGAAGCAAGTAAAATTGCTGTATTTAATAAAGGAATTTGAAAAGGATTAAATGGAATAATTCCTATAGGTGGTCAGTTTATACCTAGTTCAATAGTTGGTGATAAACTTCTATGAAAAAAAGATCAAAAAAATGAAATAAAAAAAAATTTTCAGAAATAATAAATAAAATTATACCTCATCGTAATCCTAATGTAACTGAAAATGAGTGAAGTCCTTGAAATGTTCCTTCCGTGAAATATCTCGTCATCATTGATATATAGTTATTAGAATAATAATATTTCCTAAAATAAATAGTGATATATTATATTGGTGAAATCATTGAGTAAATCCTGTAACAGTTGTTATTGTTCCAATAGCACCAGTTAAAGGTCATGGTCTATAATCAACTAAATGCAAAGGATGATTTGAATGAGTTGTCATTAATTAGTTTCACTTGAATAAAGTGTTCTTAATACAGAAAATACATAAGATTGAATAATTGCAACTGCTGATTCTAAGATTAATAGAGCAATTTGAGTAATTAAAATTAATGATAAAATAATATAAGATGTTGATATAGGGCCTGTATTTCCTAATAAAGTTAATAAAAGATGACCTGCAATTATATTGGCAGTTAATCGAACAGCTAAAGTTCCTGGTCGGATTACATTTCTAATAGTTTCAATATATACTATAAAAGGTATTAAAATACCTGGAGTACCTTGAGGAACTAAGTGGGTAAATATATGTTGGGTATGACAAATTCATCCATATAATATAAAACTTAATCAAAGAGGAAAAGCTAATGTTAAAGTTAAAGTTAAATGACTAGTTCTAGTAAAAATATAAGGAAATAATCCTAAAAAATTATTAAATATCATTAAAGAAAAAAGTGAAATAAATATTAATGTTCTTCCATTGTGAATGTTAGAATTTAATAGAAGTTTAAATTCTTTGTGAAGAGTTAAAGATAAATTATTTCAAATAATTTGAAATCGATTTGGTATTAATCACAAAGAAAAAGGAATAATTAATAATCCTAAGAATGTTCTTAATCAATTTAATGATAAATTTATAATTGAAGTAGAAGGATCAAATACAGAAAATAAATTTGTTATCATTTTCAAGATATAGAAGGTTGTTTAAATATTAAAGATTGTGAAAATTTTAAAGGTAAATAAAAAAAACAATAATAATTTTTTACATTAAAAATTATTAAAGTAAATCTAAAAATAAAAAATAAAATTAATCATCTAATAGGAGCTATTTGAGGAATTAAAAAATATTATTTGTTAATATTTTTAGTTTGACAAACTAAGGTTTTATTTTAAACTATTTTTTTATTTCATTAGAAGTAATTGTTAATTTACTATAATATGATTTAAGAGATCATTACTTACTTTCAGTCATCTAATGAATTAATTTTAGAAGTAATTCATTTAATGAAATAATTTATTGGAATTCTTTCAATAACAATTGGTATAAAACTATGATTAGCTCCACAAATTTCTGAACATTGTCCAAAAAATAATCCTGGTTGATTTATTAAAAAATTTGATTGATTTAATCGTCCAGGAGTAGCATCAATTTTAATTCCTAGAGCTGGAATTGTTCAAGAATGAAGTACATCTGTAGCTGTAACTAAAATTCGAATTTGATTATTAAAAGATAAAATAATACGATTATCTACATCTAATAAACGAAAATTATTATTATTTAATTCATTTGTAGGAATTATATAAGAATCAAATTCTAAATTATTAAAATTTGAATATTCATAACTTCAATATCATTGATGACCAATTGTTTTTAAAGTAATTAATAGAGAATTAATTTCATCTATTAAGTATAATAAATGAAGAGATGGAAATGCAATAAATATTAAAATAATAGCAGGTAAAATTGTTCAAATAATTTCAATAGTTTGTCCATGTAGTAAAAATCGATTATTAAATTTATTGAAAAATAATATAATTATTATATAGGAAATTAATATTGTAATTATAATTAAAATTAAAATTGTATAATCATGGAAAAAATTTAATTGTTCTATTAATGGAGATAAACTATTTTGTAAACCTAAATTTGATCATGTTGCCATTTTCTAATAAATTTTTTTTTTTATATATGAAGCTTAAATTTATTGCACTAATCTGCCATATTAGAAATTAGAAGATGTTAATAATGGTAATTCTTGATAAGTATGTTCTATAGGTGGTATAGAATGGAATTATTCAATAGAAGAAGATAGTTGTATAGGGAATAAAGGATTTCGTTGAGAAATTATTCTTTCTCCAATAATAAATTAAAAAAATAAAATTCCAAATAATGAAATTGATCTTCCTAATGAAGAAATAATATTTCATGTTAAATATCTATCAGGAAAATCAGAATATCGTCGGGGTATACCTGCTAATCCTAAAAAATGTTGAGGAAAAAAAGTAAAATTAACTCCAATAAATATAATAAAAAATTGAATTTTTAATCATAAAGAATTTATAGTTAATCCAGTTAATAAAGGATATCAGTGAATAAATCCAGCTATAATAGCAAATACAGCTCCTATAGAAAGAACATAATGGAAATGAGCTACTACATAATAAGTATCATGAAGAATAATATCA
>NW_026683819.1:0-21678 GCF_030247195.1 Topomyia yanbarensis | reverse complement strand
TTGGTCCGTAGCTTTAGTTGCTCGTCCAAGTTAGCTTCGTCGAGGGACTCCAGCTCCATCTGGACTATGTTGAGGTCCTCCCAGAGCTTGATGATGCTCTCTAACCGTACTGGTACTTGGATGGCATCCCTTTCATCGTCGAACTCATCGACGAATCTAGTAATGGCGTTGAATGACGTCATCAAGCTCCGTTGTCTCAGCTTGAGACTCTTGATGCGACGCTCGGTGGACATCGTAATGGCGGAATAGATCTGCAAAGCAAAGACCGCGTAGCACAAACGAGAAGCGTGAAGGTTTTGGAACCCTAATTACCTGTGAAAGGCAATGCGTATGCCTTGTATTTTTTTTTATTTAGCAGCGTCCTGCTTCTCTGTCGGGTATATAAATCCAGTGGCAATTAGCGTAAGCGTTCCACCAGCAGAAATGAGCGAACGGAATCGTCCTATGTTAGTATCGATAGCAGCAATCTATTTCCTCTACCGTGTCGTGTGGGTGAATTGAAACCCGGCCGAAACGGGCGGTCCGCCAGCCAGCAAACTTGGTGGACCAGTGGGTAAAGGGACTGCGTCGCAATCAGCAGCAACAGGCACTCACAGAAGGTAATGAACGGGTTCTGAAATCAGAAGACCGCGCAGCTCAAAGGGAAAATTAGCGGGTAATGGAACCCTAATTACCTTGACAAGGCAATGGAAATGCCTTGTAATTATATTTCCTCCAGCAGTTGCAGCAGCGGTCGAAATTGTCTCCAACAATTGTTTAGAAGCAGCGTCTTCTTTCCGAACAAAGGCTGCTATTCTGAAGGACTGGTCGCGATGGCGTTCCCGACAAGCGTCAGGGATGGCGGACGTAGTGGCGTCAGGCGAGCGGCGCGATGGCGGACAAACGGAGTTCGACGCTTATCCGGCTCGAAGGACCAATGTCGATATGCACAGGTAGAGCAGGTGAATAAAACGACTTACAGGTGCGAATTTAAATCAGCGTAGAGGAACGGTTGCAGGTAAGTATGATATCTTTCACTTTACAGGTACGCGCCGGGTTCGGTGAATCGACGAGCGGCACAGTAACACAGGTAAGTAAATTACTCCCCTTTTTTTTACACTCACTGACACTATTTTATTTGTCTAAATTTATTCACCTTAAATTATTTATTTATTCACTAACTTACACTATTCAATTTAGCTTTAAAGTATCGATTTAAAATCGCGCACTCGCAAATGAACTGCTCACTTATTGGATTGTTGATCGGTTTGACGTTTTGATTTCAGCTGACGACTAAGAGGCGCGACCACGGACGGCGCCCCCTTTTATATGTTTTAACCGGGAGCTGGTTGCAGAAGATAGCTACCACGGTTTGGGCATCGATAAAACGATCGATGAACGATGGAGCCATTGGTCGTTTGCATGCGCCGCTGAGATATAGGTGGCGCGCTGTTACCATTTTTCGTTTTGCACGAACAGATTCATTTGCTTCATTTGATTTATTTGATTCATTTGATTCATTTGATTCATTTGATTCATTTGATTCATTTGATTCATTTGATTCATTTGATTCATTTGATTCATTTGATTCATTTGATTCATTTGATTCATTTGATTCATTTGATTCATTTGATTCGTTTGATTCATTTGATTCATTTGATTCATTTGATTCATTTGATTCATTTGATTCATTTGATTCATTTGATTCATTTGATTCATTTGATTCATTTGATTCATTTGATTCATTTGATTCATTTGATTCATTTGATTCATTTGATTCATTTGATTCATTTGATTCATTTGATTCATTTGATTCATTTGATTCATTTGATTCATTTGATTCATTTGATTCATTTGATTCATTTGATTCATTTGATTCATTTGATTCATTTGATTCATTTGATTCATTTGATTCATTTGATTCATTTGATTCATTTGATTCATTTGATTCATTTGATTCATTTGATTCATTAGATTCATTTGATTCATTAGATTCATTAGATTCATTAGATTCATTTGATTCATTAGATTCATTTGATTCATTAGATTCATTTGATTCATTTGATTCATTTGATTCATTTGATTCATTTGATTCATTTGATTCATTTCATTCATTTCATCCATTTGATTCATTTGATTCATTTGATGCATTTGATTCATTTGATTCATTTGATTCATTTGATTCATTTGATTCATTTGATTCATTTGATTCATTTGATTCATTTGATTCATTTGATTCATTTGATTCATTTGATTCATTTGATTCATTTGATTCATTTGATTCATTTGATTCATTTGATTCATTTGATTCATTGGATTCATTTGATTCATTTGATTCATTTGATTCATTTGATTCATTTGATTCATTTGATTCATTTGATTCATTTGATTCATTTGATTCATTTGATTCATTTGATTCATTTGATTCATTTGATTCATTTGATTCATTTGATTCATTTGATTCATTTGATTCATTTGATTCATTTGATTCATTTGATTCATTTGATTCATTTGATTCATTTGATTCATTTGATTCAATTGATTCATTTGATTCATTTGATTCATTTGATTCATTTGATTCATTTGATTCATTTGATTCATTTGATTCATTTGATTCATTTGAATCATTTGACTCATTTGATTCATTTGATACATTTGATTCATTTGATTCATTTGATTCATTTGATTCATTTGATTCATTTGATTCATTTGATTCATTTGATTCATTTGATTCATTTGATTCATTTGATTCATTTGATTCATTTGATTCATTTGATTCATTTGATTCATTTGATTCGTGTGATTCATTTTATTCATTTGATTCATTTGATTCATTTGATTCATTTGATTCATTTGATTCATTTGATTCATTTGATTCATTTGATTAATTTGATTCATTTGATTAATTTGATTCGTTTGATTCATTTGATTCATTTGATTCATTTGATTCATTTGATTCATTAGATTCATTTGATTCATTTGATTCATTTGATTCATTTGATTCATTTGATTCATTTGATTCATTTGATTCATTTGATTCATTTGATTCATTTGATCCATTTGATTCATTTGATTCATTTGATTCATTTGATTCATTTGATTCATTTGATTCATTTGATTCATTTGATTCATTTGATTCATTTGATTCATTTGATTCATTTGATTCATTTGATTCATTTGATTCATTTGATTCATTTGATTCATTTGATTCATTTGATTCATTTGATTCATTTGATTCATTTGATTCATTTGATTCATTTGATTCATTTGATTCATTTGATTCATTTGATTCATTTGATTCATTTGATTCATTTGATTCATTTGATTCATTTGATTCATTTGATTCATTTGATTCATTTGATTCATTTGATTCATTTGATTCATTTGATTCATTTGATTCATTTGATTCATTTGATTCATTTGATTCATTTGATTCATTTGATTCATTTGATTCATTTGATTCATTTGATTCATTTGATTCATTTGATTCATTTGATTCATTTGATTCATTTGATTCATTTGATTCATTTGATTCATTTGATTCATTTGATTCATTTGATTCATTTGATTCATTTGATTCATTTGATTCATTTGATTCATTTGATTCATTTGATTCATTTGATTCATTTGATTCATTTGATTCATTCGATTCATTCGATTAATTTGATTCATTTGATTCATTTGATTCATTTGATTCATTTGATTCATTTGATTCATTTGATTCATTTGATTCGTTTGATTCATTTGATTCATTTGATTCATTTGATTCATTTGATTCATTTGATTCATTTGATTCATTTGATTCATTTGATTCATTTGATTCATTTGATTCATTTGATTCATTTGATTCATTTGATTCATTTGATTCATTTGATTCATTTGATTCATTTGATTCATTTGATTCATTTGATTCATTTGATTCATTTGATTCATTTGATTCATTTGATTCATTTGATTCATTTGATTCATTTGATTCATTTGATTCATTTGATTCATTTGATTCATTTGATTCATTTGATTCATTTGATTCATTTGATTCATTTGATTCATTTGATTCATTTGATTCATTTGATTCATTTGATTCATTTGATTCATTTGATTCATTTGATTCATTTGATTCATTTGATTCATTTGATTCATTTGATTCATTTGATTCATTTGATTCATTTGATTCATTTGATTCATTTGATTCATTTGATTCATTTGATTCATTTGATTCATTTGATTCATTTGATTCATTTGATTCATTTGATTCATTTGATTCATTTGATTCATTTGATTCATTTGATTCATTTGATTCATTTGATTCATTTGATTCATTTGATTCATTTGATTCATTTGATTCATTTGATTCATTTGATTCATTTGATTCATTTGATTCATTTGATTCATTTGATTCATTTGATTCATTTGATTCATTTGATTCATTTGATTCATTTGATTCATTTGATTCATTTGATTCATTTGATTCATTTGATTCATTTGATTCATTTGATTCATTTGATTCATTTGATTCATTTGATTCATTTGATTCATTTGATTCATTTGATTCATTTGATTCATTTGATTCATTTGATTCATTTGATTCATTTGATTCATTTGATTGATTTGATTCATTTGATTCATTTGATTCATTTGATTCATTTGATTCATTTGATTCATTTGATTCATTTGATTCATTTGATTCATTTGATTCATTTGATTCATTTGATTCATTTGATTCATTTGATTCATTTGATTCATTTGATTCATTTGATTCATTTGATTCATTTAATTCATTTGATTCATTTGATTCATTTGATTCATTTGATTCATTTGATTCATTTGATTCATTTGATTCATTTGATTCATTTGATTCATTTGATTCATTTGATTCATTTGATTCATTTGATTCATTTGATTCATTTGATTCATTTAATTCATTTGATTCATGTGATTCCTGTGACTCACTTGATTCATTTGATTCATTTGACTCATTTGATTCATTTGATTTATTTGATTCATTTGATTCATTTGATTCATTTGATTCATTTGATTCATTTGATTCATTTGATTTATTTGATTTATTTGATTCATTTGATTCCTTTAATTCATTTGATTCATTTGATTCATTTGATTCATTTGATTCATTTGATTCATTTGATTCATTTGATTCATTTGATTCATTTGATTCATTTGATTCATTTGATTCATTTGATTCATTTGATTCATTTGATTCATTTGATTCATTTGATTCATTTGATTCATTTGATTCATTTGATTCATTTGATTCATTTGATTCATTTGATTCATTTGATTCATTTGATTCATTTGATTCATTTGATTCATTTGATTCATTTGATTCATTTGATTCATTTGATTCATTTGATTCATTTGATTCATTTGATTCATTTGATTCATTTGATTCATTTGATTCATTTGATTCATTTGATTCATTTGATTCATTTGATTCATTTGATTCATTTGATTCATTTGATTCATTTGATTCATTTGATTCATTTGATTCATTTGATTCATTTGATTCATTTGATTCATTTGATTCATTTGATTCATTTGATTCATTTGATTCATTTGATTCGTTTGATTTATTTGATTCATTTGATTCATTTGATTGATTTGATTCATTTGATTCATTTGATTCATTTGATTCATTTGATTCATTTGATTCATTTGATTCATTTGATTCATTTGATTCATTTGATTCATTTGATTCATTTGATTCATTTGATTCATTTGATTCATTTGATTCATTTGATTCATTTGATTCATTTGATTCATTTGATTCATTTGATTCATTTGATTCATTTGATTCATTTGACTCATTTGATTCATTTGATTCATTTGATTCATTTGATTCATTTGATTCATTTGATTCATTTGATTCATTTGATTCATTTGATTCATTTGATTCATTTGATTCATTTGATTCATTTGATTCATTTGATTCATTTGATTCATTTGATTCATTTGATTCATTTGATTCATTTGATTCATTTGATTCATTTGATTCATTTGATTCGTGTGATTCATTTTATTCGTTTGATTCATTTGATTCATTCGATTCATTTGATTCATTTGATTCATTTGATTCATTTGATTCATTTGATTCATTTGATTCATTTGATTCATTTGATTCATTTGATTCATTTGATTCATTTGATTCATTTGATTCATTTGATTCATTTGATTCATTTGATTCATTTGATTCATTTGATTCATTTGATTCATTTGATTCATTTGATTCATTTGATTCATTTGATTCATTTGATTCATTTGATTCATTTGATTCATTTGATTCATTTGATTCATTTGATTCATTTGATTCATTTGAGTCATTTGATTCATTTGATTCATTTGATTCATTTGATTCATTTGATTCATTTGATTCATTTGACTCATTTGACTCATTTGATTCATTTGATTCATTTGATTCATTTGATTCATTTGATTCATTTGATTCATTTGATTCGTGTGATTCATTTTATTCATTTGATTCATTTGATTCATTTGATTCATTTGATTCATTCGATTCATTTGATTAATTTGATTCGTTTGATTCATTTGATTCATTTGATTCATTTGATTCATTTGATTCATTTGATTCATTTGATTCATTTGATTCATTTGATTCATTTGATTCATTTGATTCATTTGATTCATTTGATTCATTTGATTCATTTGATTCATTTGATTCATTTGATTCATTTGATTCATTTGATTCATTTGATTCATTTGATTCATTTGATTCATTTGATTCATTTTATTCATTTTATTCATTTGATTCATTTGATTCATTTGATTCATTTGATTCATTTGATTCATTCGATTCATTTGATTCATTTGATTCATTTGATTCATTTGATTCATTTGATTCATTTGATTCATTTGATTCATTTGAGTCATTTGATTCATTTGATTCATTTGACTCATTTGACTCATTTGATTCATTTGATTCATTTGATTCATTTGATTCATTTGATTCATTTGATTCGTGTGATTCATTTTATTCATTTGATTCATTTGATTCATTTGATTCATTTGATTCATTCGATTCATTCGATTCATTCGATTCATTTGATTAATTTGATTAATTTGATTCGTTTGATTCATTTGATTCATTTGATTCATTTGATTCATTTGATTCATTTGATTCATTTGATTCATTTGATTCATTTGATTCATTTGATTCATTTGATTCATTTGATTCATTTGATTCATTTGATTCATTTGATTCATTTGATTCATTTGATTCATTTGATTCATTTGATTCATTTGATTCATTTGATTCATTTGATTCATTTGATTCATTTGATTCATTTGATTCATTTGATTCATTTGATTCATTTGATTCGTGCGATTCATTTTATTCATTTGATTCATTTGATTCATTTGATTCATTTGATTCATTCGATTCATTTGATTCATTTGATTCATTTGATTCATTTGATTCATTTGATTCATTTGATTCATTTGATTCATTTGATTCATTTGATTCGTTTGATTTATTTGATTCATTTGATTCATTTGATTGATTTGATTGATTTGATTCATTTGATTCATTTGATTCATTTGATTTATTTGATTCATTTGATTCATTTGATTCATTTGATTCATTTGATTCATTTGATTCATTTGATTCATTTGATTCATTTGATTCATTTGATTCATTTGATTCATTTGATTCATTTGACTCATTTGATTCATTTGATTCATTTGATTCATTTGATTCATTTGATTCATTTGATTCATTTGATTCATTTGATTCATTTGATTCATTTGATTCATTTGATTCA
This sequence comes from Topomyia yanbarensis, assembly GCF_030247195.1. NCBI lineage: Eukaryota > Metazoa > Arthropoda > Insecta > Diptera > Culicidae > Topomyia > Topomyia yanbarensis. Next base: position 13,906 of record NW_026683819.1, on the reverse strand, counting down.
TTTGATTCGTGTGATTCATTTTATTCGTTTGATTCATTTGATTCATTCGATTCATTTGATTCATTTGATTCATTTGATTCATTTGATTCATTTGATTCATTTGATTCATTTGATTCATTTGATTCATTTGATTCATTTGATTCATTTGATTCATTTGATTGATTTGATTCATTTGATTCATTTGATTCATTTGATTCATTTGATTCATTTGATTCATTTGATTCATTTGATTCATTTGATTCATTTGATTCATTTGATTCATTTGATTCATTTGATTCATTTGATTCATTTGATTCATTTGATTCATTTGATTCATTTGATTCATTTGATTCATTTGATTCATTTGATTCATTTGATTCATTTGATTCATTTGATTCATTTGAGTCATTTGATTCATTTGATTCATTTGATTCATTTGATTCATTTGATTCATTTGACTCATTTGACTCATTTGATTCATTTGATTCATTTGATTCATTTGATTCATTTGATTCATTTGATTCATTTGATTCGTGTGATTCATTTTATTCATTTGATTCATTTGATTCATTTGATTCATTCGATTCATTTGATTAATTTGATTAATTTGATTCGTTTGATTCATTTGATTCATTTGATTCATTTGATTCATTTGATTCATTTGATTCATTTGATTCATTTGATTCATTTGATTCATTTGATTCATTTGATTCATTTGATTCATTTGATTCATTTGATTCATTTGATTCATTTGATTCATTTGATTCATTTGATTCATTTGATTCATTTGATTCATTTGATTCATTTGATTCATTTGATTCATTTGATTCATTTGATTCATTTGATTCATTTGATTCGTGTGATTCATTTTATTCATTTGATTCATTTGATTCATTTGATTCATTTGATTCATTTGATTCATTTGATTCATTTGATTCATTTGATTCATTTGATTCATTTAATTCATTTGATTCATTTGATTCATTTGATTCATTTGATTCATTTGATTCATTTGATTCATTTGATTCATTTGATTCGTTTGATTTATTTGATTCATTTGATTCATTTGATTGATTTGATTGATTTGATTGATTTGATTTATTTGATTCATTTGATTCATTTGATTCATTTGATTCATTTGATTCATTTGATTCATTTGATTCATTTGATTCATTTGATTCATTTGATTCATTTGATTCATTTGATTCATTTGATTCATTTGATTCATTTGATTCATTTGATTCATTTGATTCATTTGATTCATTTGATTCATTTGATTCATTTGATTCATTTGATTCATTTGATTCATTTGATTCATTTGATTCATTTGATTCATTTGATTCATTTGATTCATTTGATTCATTTGATTCATTTGATTCATTTGATTCATTTGATTCGTGCGATTCATTTTATTCATTTGATTCATTTGATTCATTTGATTCATTTGATTCATTCGATTCATTTGATTCATTTGATTCATTTGATTCATTTGATTCATTTGATTCATTTGATTCATTTGATTCGTTTGATTTATTTGATTCATTTGATTCATTTGATTCATTTGATTCATTTGATTTATTTGATTCATTTGATTCATTTGATTCATTTGATTCATTTGATTCATTTGATTCATTTGATTCATTTGATTCATTTGATTCATTTGATTCATTTGATTCATTTGATTCATTTGATTCATTTGATTCATTTGATTCATTTGATTCATTTGATTCATTTGATTCGTGCGATTCATTTTATTCATTTGATTCATTTGATTCATTTGATTCATTTGATTCATTTGATTCATTTGATTCATTCGATTCATTTGATTCATTTGATTCATTTGATTCATTTGATTCATTTGATTCATTTGATTCATTTAATTCATTTGATTCGTTTGATTTATTTGATTCATTTGATTCATTTGATTCATTTGATTCATTTGATTTATTTGATTCATTTGATTCATTTGATTCATTTGATTCATTTGATTCATTTGATTCATTTGATTCATTTGATTCATTTGATTCATTTGATTCATTTGATTCATTTGATTCATTTGATTCGTTTGATTTATTTGATTCATTTGATTCATTTGATTGATTTGATTGATTTGATTTATTTGATTCATTTGATTCATTTGATTCATTTGATTCATTTGATTCATTTGATTCATTTGATTCATTTGATTCATTTGATTCATTTGATTCATTTGATTCATTTGATTCATTTGATTCATTTGATTCATTTGATTCATTTGATTCATTTGATTCATTTGATTCATTTGATTCATTTGATTCATTTGATTCATTTGATTCATTTGATTCATTTGATTCATTTGATTCATTTGATTCATTTGATTCATTTGATTCATTTGATTCGTGCGATTCATTTTATTCATTTGATTCATTTGATTCATTTGATTCATTTGATTCATTTGATTCATTCGATTCATTTGATTCATTTGATTCATTTGATTCATTTGATTCATTTGATTCATTTGATTCATTTGATTCGTTTGATTTATTTGATTCATTTGATTCATTTGATTCATTTGATTCATTTGATTCATTTGATTTATTTGATTCATTTGATTCATTTGATTCATTTGATTCATTTGATTCATTTGATTCATTTGATTCATTTGATTCATTTGATTCATTTGATTTATTTAATTCATTTGATTCATTTGATTCATTTGATTCATTTGATTCATTTGATTCATTTGATTCATTTGATTCATTTGATTCATTTGATTCATTTGATTCGTTTGATTTATTTGATTCATTAGATTCATTTGATTGATTTGATTGATTTGATTTATTTGATTCATTTGATTCATTTGATTCATTTGATTCATTTGATTTATTTGATTCATTTGATTTATTTGATTCATTTTATTCATTTGATTCATTTGATTCATTTGATTCATTTGACTCATTTGACTCATTTGATTCATTTGATTCATTTGATTCATTTGATTCATTTGATTCATTTGATTCATTTGATTCATTTGATTCATTTGATTCATTTGATTCATTTGATTCATTTGATTCATTTGATTCATTTGATTCGTGTGATTCATTTTATTCGTTTGATTCTTTTGATTCATTTGATTCATTTGATTCATTTGATTCATTTGATTCATTTGATTCATTTGATTCATTTGATTCATTTGATTCATTTGATTCATTTGATTCATTTGATTCATTTGATTCATTTGATTCATTTGATTCATTTGATTCATTTGATTCATTTGATTCATTTGATTCATTTGATTCATTTGATTCATTTGATTCATTTGATTCATTTGATTCATTTGATTCATTTGATTCATTTGATTCATTTGATTCATTTGATTCATTTGACTCATTTGATTCATTTGATTCATTTGATTCATTTGATTCATTTGATTCATTTGATTCATTTGATTCATTTGATTCATTTGATTCATTTGATTCATTTGATTCATTTGATTCATTTGATTCATTTGATTCATTTGATTCATTTGATTCATTTGATTCATTTGATTCATTTGATTCATTTGATTCATTTGATTCGTGTGATTCATTTTATTCGTTTGATTCATTTGATTCATTCGATTCATTTGATTCATTTGATTCATTTGATTCATTTGATTCATTTGATTCATTTGATTCATTTGATTCATTTGATTCATTTGATTCATTTGATTCATTTGATTCATTTGATTCATTTGATTCATTTGATTCATTTGATTCATTTGATTCATTTGATTCATTTGATTCATTTGATTCATTTGATTCATTTGATTCATTTGATTCATTTGATTCATTTGATTCATTTGATTCATTTGATTCATTTGATTCATTTGATTCATTTGATTCATTTGATTCATTTGATTCATTTGATTCATTTGATTCATTTGATTCATTTGATTCATTTGATTCATTTGATTCATTTGATTCATTTGATTCATTTGATTCATTTGATTCATTTGATTCATTTGAGTCATTTGATTCATTTGATTCATTTGATTCATTTGATTCATTTGATTCATTTGACTCATTTGACTCATTTGATTCATTTGATTCATTTGATTCATTTGATTCATTTGATTCATTTGATTCGTGTGATTCATTTTATTCATTTGATTCATTTGATTCATTTGATTCATTCGATTCATTTGATTAATTTGATTCGTTTGATTCATTTGATTCATTTGATTCATTTGATTCATTTGATTCATTTGATTCATTTGATTCATTTGATTCATTTGATTCATTTGATTCATTTGATTCATTTGATTCATTTGATTCATTTGATTCATTTGATTCATTTGATTCATTTGATTCATTTGATTCATTTGATTCATTTGATTCATTTGATTCATTTGATTCATTTGATTCATTTGATTCATTTTATTCATTTGATTCATTTGATTCATTTGATTCATTTGATTCATTTGATTCATTCGATTCATTTGATTCATTTGATTCATTTGATTCATTTGATTCATTTGATTCATTTGATTCATTTGATTCATTTGATTCATTTGATTCATTTGAGTCATTTGATTCATTTGATTCATTTGATTCATTTGACTCATTTGACTCATTTGATTCATTTGATTCATTTGATTCATTTGATTCATTTGATTCGTGTGATTCATTTTATTCATTTGATTCATTTGATTCATTTAATTCATTCGATTCATTCGATTCATTCGATTCATTTGATTAATTTGATTAATTTGATTCGTTTGATTCATTTGATTCATTTGATTCATTTGATTCATTTGATTCATTTGATTCATTTGATTCATTTGATTCATTTGATTCATTTGATTCATTTGATTCATTTGATTCATTTGATTCATTTGATTCATTTGATTCATTTGATTCATTTGATTCATTTGATTCATTTGATTCATTTGATTCATTTGATTCATTTGATTCATTTGATTCATTTGATTCATTTGATTCATTTGATTCATTTGATTCATTTGATTCGTGCGATTCATTTTATTCATTTGATTCATTTGATTCATTTGATTCATTTGATTCATTTGATTCATTTGATTCATTTGATTCATTCGATTCATTTGATTCATTTGATTCATTTGATTCATTTGATTCATTTGATTCATTTGATTCATTTGATTCATTTGATTCGTTTGATTTATTTGATTCATTTGATTCATTTGATTGATTTGATTCATTTGATTCATTTGATTCATTTGATTCATTTGATTTATTTGATTCATTTGATTCATTTGATTCATTTGATTCATTTGATTCATTTGATTCATTTGATTCATTTGATTCATTTGATTCATTTGATTCATTTGATTCATTTGATTCATTTGATTCATTTGACTCATTTGATTCATTTGATTCAATTGATTCATTTGATTCATTTGATTCATTTGATTCATTTGATTCATTTGATTCATTTGATTCATTTGATTCATTTGATTCATTTGATTCGTGTGATTCATTTTATTCGTTTGATTCATTTGATTCATTCGATTCATTTGATTCATTTGATTCATTTGATTCATTTGATTCATTTGATTCATTTGATTCATTTGATTCATTTGATTCATTTGATTCATTTGATTCATTTGATTCATTTGATTGATTTGATTCATTTGATTCATTTGATTCATTTGATTCATTTGATTCATTTGATTCATTTGATTCATTTGATTCATTTGATTCATTTGATTCATTTGATTCATTTGATTCATTTGATTCATTTGATTCATTTGATTCATTTGATTCATTTGATTCATTTGATTCATTTGATTCATTTGATTCATTTGATTCATTTGAGTCATTTGATTCATTTGATTCATTTGATTCATTTGATTCATTTGATTCATTTGACTCATTTGATTCATTTGATTCATTTGATTCATTTGATTCATTTGATTCATTTGATTCGTGTGATTCATTTTATTCATTTGATTCATTTGATTCATTTGATTCATTCGATTCATTTGATTAATTTGATTAATTTGATTCGTTTGATTCATTTGATTCATTTGATTCATTTGATTCATTTGATTCATTTGATTCATTTGATTCATTTGATTCATTTGATTCATTTGATTCATTTGATTCATTTGATTCATTTGATTCATTTGATTGATTTGATTCATTTGATTCATTTGATTCATTTGATTCATTTGATTCATTTGATTCATTTGATTCATTTGATTCATTTGATTCATTTGATTCATTTGATTCATTTGATTCATTTGATTCATTTGATTCATTTGATTCATTTGATTCATTTGATTCATTTGATTCATTTGATTCGTGTGATTCATTTTATTCATTTGATTCATTTGATTCATTTGATTCATTTGATTCATTTGATTCATTTGATTCATTTGATTCATTTGATTCATTTGATTCATTTAATTCATTTGATTCATTTGATTCATTTGATTCATTTGATTCATTTGATTCATTTGATTCATTTGATTCATTTGATTCATTTGATTCATTTGATTCATTTGATTCGTTTGATTTATTTGATTCATTTGATTCATTTGATTGATTTGATTGATTTGATTTATTTGATTCATTTGATTCATTTGATTCATTTGATTCATTTGATTCATTTGATTCATTTGATTCATTTGATTCATTTGATTCATTTGATTCATTTGATTCATTTGATTCATTTGATTCATTTGATTCATTTGATTCATTTGATTCATTTGATTCATTTGATTCATTTGATTCATTTGATTCATTTGATTCATTTGATTCATTTGATTCATTTGATTCATTTGATTCATTTGATTCATTTGATTCATTTGATTCATTTGATTCATTTGATTCGTGCGATTCATTTTATTCATTTGATTCATTTGATTCATTTGATTCATTTGATTCATTTGATTCATTCGATTCATTTGATTCATTTGATTCATTTGATTCATTTGATTCATTTGATTCATTTGATTCGTTTGATTTATTTGATTCATTTGATTCATTTGATTCATTTGATTTATTTGATTCATTTGATTCATTTGATTCATTTGATTCATTTGATTCATTTGATTCATTTGATTCATTTGATTCATTTGATTCATTTGATTCATTTGATTCATTTGATTCATTTGATTCATTTGATTCATTTGATTCATTTGATTCATTTGATTCATTTGATTCGTGCGATTCATTTTATTCATTTGATTCATTTGATTCATTTGATTCATTTGATTCATTTGATTCATTCGATTCATTTGATTCATTTGATTCATTTGATTCATTTGATTCATTTGATTCATTTAATTCATTTGATTCGTTTGATTTATTTGATTCATTTGATTCATTTGATTCATTTGATTCATTTGATTTATTTGATTCATTTGATTCATTTGATTCATTTGATTCATTTGATTCATTTGATTCATTTGATTCATTTGATTCATTTGATTCATTTGATTCATTTGATTCGTTTGATTTATTTGATTCATTTGATTCATTTGATTGATTTGATTGATTTGATTTATTTGATTCATTTGATTCATTTGATTCATTTGATTCATTTGATTCATTTGATTCATTTGATTCATTTGATTCATTTGATTCATTTGATTCATTTGATTCATTTGATTCATTTGATTCATTTGATTCATTTGATTCATTTGATTCATTTGATTCATTTGATTCATTTGATTCATTTGATTCATTTGATTCATTTGATTCATTTGATTCATTTGATTCATTTGATTCATTTGATTCATTTGATTCATTTGATTCGTGCGATTCATTTTATTCATTTGATTCATTTGATTCATTTGATTCATTCGATTCATTTGATTCATTTGATTCATTTGATTCATTTGATTCATTTGATTCATTTGATTCATTTGATTCGTTTGATTTATTTGATTCATTTGATTCATTTGATTCATTTGATTCATTTGATTTATTTGATTCATTTGATTCATTTGATTCATTTGATTCATTTGATTCATTTGATTCATTTGATTCATTTGATTCATTTGATTCATTTGATTTATTTAATTCATTTGATTCATTTGATTCATTTGATTCATTTGATTCATTTGATTCATTTGATTCATTTGATTCATTTGATTCATTTGATTCATTTGATTCATTTGATTCATTTGATTCGTTTGATTTATTTGATTCATTTGATTCATTTGATTGATTTGATTGATTTGATTTATTTGATTCATTTGATTCATTTGATTCATTTGATTCATTTGATTTATTTGATTCATTTGATTTATTTGATTCATTTTATTCATTTGATTCATTTGATTCATTTGATTCATTTGACTCATTTGACTCATTTGATTCATTTGATTCATTTGATTCATTTGATTCATTTGATTCATTTGATTCATTTGATTCATTTGATTCATTTGATTCATTTGATTCATTTGATTCATTTGATTCATTTGATTCATTTGATTCATTTGATTCGTGTGATTCATTTTATTCGTTTGATTCTTTTGATTCATTTGATTCATTTGATTCATTTGATTCATTTGATTCATTTGATTCATTTGATTCATTTGATTCATTTGATTCATTTGATTCATTTGATTCATTTGATTCATTTGATTCATTTGATTCATTTGATTCATTTGATTCATTTGATTCATTTGATTCATTTGATTCATTTGATTCATTTGATTCATTTGATTCATTTGATTCATTTGATTCATTTGATTCATTTGATTCATTTGATTCATTTGATTCATTTGATTCATTTGAGTCATTTGATTCATTTGATTCATTTGATTCATTTGATTCATTTGATTCATTTGACTCATTTGACTCATTTGATTCATTTGATTCATTTGATTCATTTGATTCATTTGATTCATTTGATTCATTTGATTCATTTGATTCATTTGATTCGTGTGATTCATTTTATTCATTTGATTCATTTGATTCATTTGATTCATTCGATTCATTTGATTAATTTGATTAATTTGATTCGTTTGATTCATTTGATTCATTTGATTCATTTGATTCATTTGATTCATTTGATTCATTTGATTCATTTGATTCATTTGATTCATTTGATTCATTTGATTCATTTGATTCATTTGATTCATTTGATTCATTTGATTCATTTGATTCATTTGATTCATTTGATTCATTTGATTCATTTGATTCATTTGATTCATTTGATTCATTTGATTCATTTGATTCATTTGATTCATTTGATTCATTTGATTCGTGTGATTCATTTTATTCATTTGATTCATTTGATTCATTTGATTCATTTGATTCATTTGATTCATTCGATTCATTTGATTCATTTGATTCATTTGATTCATTTGATTCATTTGATTCATTTGATTCATTTGATTCATTTGATTCATTTGATTCATTTGATTCATTTGATTCATTTGATTCATTTGATTCATTTGATTCATTTGATTCATTTGATTCATTTGATTCATTTGATTCATTTGATTCATTTGATTCATTTGATTCATTTGATTCATTTGATTCATTTGATTCATTTGAGTCATTTGATTCATTTGATTCATTTGATTCATTTGACTCATTTGACTCATTTGATTCATTTGATTCATTTGATTCATTTGATTCATTTGATTCATTTGATTCATTTGATTCATTTGATTCGTGTGATTCATTTTATTCATTTGATTCATTTGATTCATTTGATTCATTCGATTCATTCGATTCATTCGATTCATTTGATTAATTTGATTAATTTGATTCGTTTGATTCATTTGATTCATTTGATTCATTTGATTCATTTGATTCATTTGATTCATTTGATTCATTTGATTCATTTGATTCATTTGATTCATTTGATTCATTTGATTCATTTGATTCATTTGATTCATTTGATTCATTTGATTCATTTGATTCATTTGATTCATTTGATTCATTTGATTCATTTGATTCATTTGATTCATTTGATTCATTTGATTCATTTGATTCATTTGATTCGTGCGATTCATTTTATTCATTTGATTCATTTGATTCATTTGATTCATTTGATTCATTCGATTCATTTGATTCATTTGATTCATTTGATTCATTTGATTCATTTGATTCATTTGATTCATTTGATTCATTTGATTCATTTGATTCGTTTGATTTATTTGATTCATTTGATTCATTTGAATGATTTGATTCATTTGATTCATTTGATTCATTTGATTCATTTGATTCATTTGATTCATTTGATTCATTTGATTTATTTGATTCATTTGATTCATTTGATTCATTTGATTCATTTGATTCATTTGATTCATTTGATTCATTTGATTCATTTGATTCATTTGATTCATTTGATTCATTTGACTCATTTGATTCATTTGATTCATTTGATTCATTTGATTCATTTGATTCATTTGATTCATTTGATTCATTTGATTCATTTGATTCATTTGATTCATTTGATTCATTTGATTCATTTGATTCGTGTGATTCATTTTATTCGTTTGATTCATTTGATTCATTCGATTCATTTGATTCATTTGATTCATTTGATTCATTTGATTCATTTGATTCATTTGATTCATTTGATTCATTTGATTCATTTGATTCATTTGATTCATTTGATTCATTTGATTCATTTGATTCATTTGATTCATTTGATTCATTTGATTCATTTGAATCATTTGATTCATTTGATTCATTTGATTCATTTGATTCATTTGATTCATTTGATTCATTTGATTCATTTGATTCATTTGATTCATTTGATTCATTTGATTCATTTGATTCATTTGATTCATTTGATTCATTTGATTCATTTGATTCATTTGATTCATTTGATTCATTTGATTCATTTGATTCATTTGATTCATTTGAGTCATTTGATTCATTTGATTCATTTGATTCATTTGATTCATTTGACTCATTTGACTCATTTGATTCATTTGATTCATTTGATTCATTTGATTCATTTGATTCATTTGATTCATTTGATTCATTTGATTCGTGTGATTCATTTTATTCATTTGATTCATTTGATTCATTCGATTCATTCGATTCATTTGATTAATTTGATTAATTTGATTCGTTTGATTCATTTGATTCATTTGATTCATTTGATTCATTTGATTCATTTGATTCATTTGATTCATTTGATTCATTTGATTCATTTGATTCATTTGATTCATTTGATTCATTTGATTCATTTGATTAATTTGATTCATTTGATTCATTTGATTCATTTGATTCATTTGATTCATTTGATTCATTTGATTCATTTGATTCATTTGATTCATTTGATTCGTGTGATTCATTTTATTCATTTGATTCATTTGATTCATTTGATTCATTTGATTCATTTGATTCATTCGATTCATTTGATTCATTTGATTCATTTGATTCATTTGATTCATTTGATTCATTTGATTCATTTGATTCATTTGATTCATTTGATTCATTTGATTCATTTGATTCATTTGATTCATTTGATTCATTTGATTCATTTGATTCATTTGAGTCATTTGATTCATTTGATTCATTTGATTCATTTGATTCATTTGACTCATTCGACTCATTTGATTCATTTGATTCATTTGATTCATTTGATTCATTTGATTCATTTGATTCATTTGATTCATTTGATTCATTTGATACATTTGATTCATTTGATTCATTTGATTCGTGTGATTCATTTTATTCATTTGATTCATTTGATTCATTTGGTTCATTCGATTCATTCGATTCATTTGATTAATTTGATTAATTTGATTCGTTTGATTCATTTGATTCATTTGATTCATTTGATTCATTTGATTCATTTGATTCATTTGATTCATTTGATTCATTTGATTCATTTGATTCATTTGATTCATTTGATTCATTTGATTCATTTGATTCATTTGATTCATTTGATTCATTTGATTCATTTGATTCATTTGATTCATTTGATTCATTTGATTCATTTGATTCATTTGATTCATTTGATTCATTTGATTCATTTGATTCATTTGATTCATTTGATTCATTTGATTCATTTGATTCATTTGATTCATTTGATTCGTGTGATTCATTTTATTCATTTGATTCATTTGATTCATTTGATTCATTTGATTCATTTGATTCATTCGATTCATTCGATTCATTTGATTCATTTGATTCATTTGATTCATTTGATTCATTTGATTCATTTGATTCATTTGATTCATTTGATTCATTTGATACATTTGATTCATTTGATTCATTTGATTCATTTGATTCATTTGATTCGTGTGATTCATTTTATTCATTTGATTCATTTGATTCATTTGATTCATTTGACTCACTTGACTCATTTGATTCATTTGATTCATTTGATTTATTTGATTCATTTGATTCATTTGATTAATTTGATTCATTCGATTCATTTGATTCATTTGATTCATTTGATTCATCTGATTCATTTGATTTATTTGATTCATTTTATTCATTTGATTCCTTTAATTCATTTGATTCATTTGATTCATTTGATTCATTTGATTCATTTGATTCATTTGATTCATTTGATTCATTTGATTCATTTGATTCATTTGATTCATTTGATTCATTTGATTCATTTGATTCATTTGATTCATTTGATTCATTTGATTCATTTGATTCATTTGATTCATTTGATTCATTTGATTCATTTGATTCATTTGATTCATTTGATTCATTTGATTCATTTGATTCATTTGATTCATTTGATTCATTTGATTCATTTGATTCATTTGATTCATTTGATTCATTTGATTCATTTGATTCATTTGATTCATTTGATTCATTTGATTCATTTGATTCATTTGATTCATTTGATTCATTTGATTCATTTGATTCATTTGATTCATTTGATTCATTTGATTCATTTGATTCATTTGATTCATTTGATTCATTTGATTCATTTGATTCATTTGATTCATTTGATTCATTTGATTCATTTGATTCATTTAATTCATTTGATTCATTTGATTCATTTGATTCATTTGATTCATTTGATTCATTTGATTCATTTGATTCATTTGATTCGTTTGATTTATTTGATTCATTTGATTCATTTGATTGATTTGATTGATTTGATTTATTTGATTCATTTGATTCATTTGATTCATTTGATTTATTTGATTCATTTGATTTATTTGATTCATTTGATTCATTTGATTCATTTGATTCATTTGACTCATTTGACTCATTTGATTCATTTGATTCATTTGATTCATTTGATTCATTTGATTCATTTGATTCATTTGATTCATTTGATTCATTTGATTCATTTGATTCGTGTGATTCATTTTATTCATTTGATTTATTTGATTCATTTGATTCATTTGATTCATTTGATTCATTTGAGTCATTCGATTCATTTGATTCATTTGCTTCATTTGATTCATTTGATTCATTTGATTCATTTGATTCATTTGATTCATTTGATTCATTTGATTCATTTGATTCATTTGATTCATTTGATTCATTTGATTCATTTGATTCATTTGATTCATTTGATTCATTTGATTCATTTGATTCATTTGATTCATTTGATTCATTTGATTCATTTGATTCATTTGATTCATTTGATTCATTTGATTCATTTGATTCATTTGATTCATTTGATTCATTTGATTCATTTGATTCATTTGATTCATTTGATTCATTTGATTCATTTGATTCATTTGATTCATTTGATTCATTTGATTCATTTGATTCATTTGATTCATTTGATTCATTTGATTCGTGTGATTCATTTTATTCATTTGATTCATTTGATTCATTTGATTCATTCGATTCATTTGATTCATTTGATTCATTTGATTCATTTGACTCATTTGACTCATTTGATTCATTTGATTCATTTGATTCATTTGATTCATTTGATTCATTTGATTCATTTGATTCGTGTGATTCATTTTATTCATTTGATTCATTTGATTCATTTGATTCATTTGATTCATTTGATTCAT
>NW_026683818.1:0-21959 GCF_030247195.1 Topomyia yanbarensis | reverse complement strand
TCAAGACAAAGACAAGACAAAGACAAGACAAAGACAAGACAAAGACAAGACAAAGACAAGACAAAGACAAGACAAAGACAAGACAAAGACAAGACAAAGACAAGACAAAGACAAGACAAAGACAAGACAAAGACAAGACAAAGACAAGACAAAGACAAGACAAAGACAAGACAAAGACAAGACAAAGACAAGACAAAGACAAGACAAAGACAAGACAAAGACAAGACAAAGACAAGACAAGACAAAGACAAGACAAAGACAAGACAAAGACAAGACAAAGACAAGACAAAGACAAGACAAAGACAAGACAAAGACAAGACAAAGACAAGACAAAGACAAGACAAAGACAAGACAAAGACAAGACAAAGACAAGACAAAGACAAGACAAAGACAAGACAAAGACAAGACAAAGACAAGACAAAGACAAGACAAAGACAAGACAAAGACAAGACAAAGACAAGACAAAGACAAGACAAAGACAAGACAAAGACAAGACAAAGACAAGACAAAGACAAGACAAAGACAAGACAAAGACAAGACAAAGACAAGACAAAGACAAGACAAAGACAAGACAAAGACAAGACAAAGACAAGACAAAGACAAGACAAAGACAAGACAAAGACAAGACAAAGACAAGACAAAGACAAGACAAAGACAAGACAAAGACAAGCAAAGACAAGACAAAGACAAGACAAAGACAAGACAAAGACAAGACAAAGACAAGACAAAGACAAGACAAAGACAAGACAAAGACAAGACAAAGACAAGACAAAGACAAGACAAAGACAAGACAAAGACAAGACAAAGACAAGACAAAGACAAGACAAAGACAAGACAAAGACAAGACAAAGACAAGACAAAGACAAGACAAAGACAAGACAAAGACAAGACAAAGACAAGACAAAGACAAGACAAAGACAAGACAAAGACAAGACAAAGACAAGACAAAGACAAGACAAAGACAAGACAAAGACAAGACAAAGACAAGACAAAGACAAGACAAAGACAAGACAAAGACAAGACAAAGACAAGACAAAGACAAGACAAAGACAAGACAAAGACAAGACAAAGACAAGACAAAGACAAGACAAAGACAAGACAAAGACAAGACAAAGACAAGACAAAGACAAGACAAAGACAAGACAAAGACAAGACAAAGACAAGACAAAGACAAGACAAAGACAAGACAAAGACAAGACAAAGACAAGACAAAGACAAGACAAAGACAAGACAAAGACAAGACAAAGACAAGACAAAGACAAGACAAAGACAAGACAAAGACAAGACAAAGACAAGACAAAGACAAGACAAAGACAAGACAAAGACAAGACAAAGACAAGACAAAGACAAGACAAAGACAAGACAAAGACAAGACAAAGACAAGACAAAGACAAGACAAAGACAAGACAAAGACAAGACAAAGACAAGACAAAGACAAGACAAAGACAAGACAAAGACAAGACAAAGACAAGACAAAGACAAGACAAAGACAAGACAAAGACAAGACAAAGACAAGACAAAGACAAGACAAAGACAAGACAAAGACAAGACAAAGACAAGACAAAGACAAGACAAAGACAAGACAAAGACAAGACAAAGACAAGACAAAGACAAGACAAAGACAAGACAAAGACAAGACAAAGACAAGACAAAGACAAGACAAAGACAAGACAAAGACAAGACAAAGACAAGACAAAGACAAGACAAAGACAAGACAAAGACAAGACAAAGACAAGACAAAGACAAGACAAAGACAAGACAAAGACAAGACAAAGACAAGACAAAGACAAGACAAAGACAAGACAAAGACAAGACAAAGACAAGACAAAGACAAGACAAAGACAAGACAAAGACAAGACAAAGACAAGACAAAGACAAGACAAAGACAAGACAAAGACAAGACAAAGACAAGACAAAGACAAGACAAAGACAAGACAAAGACAAGACAAAGACAAGACAAAGACAAGACAAAGACAAGACAAAGACAAGACAAAGACAAGACAAAGACAAGACAAAGACAAGACAAAGACAAGACAAAGACAAGACAAAGACAAGACAAAGACAAGACAAAGACAAGACAAGACAAGACAAAGACAAGACAAAGACAAGACAAAGACAAGACAAAGACAAGACAAAGACAAGACAAAGACAAGACAAAGACAAGACAAAGACAAGACAAAGACAAGACAAAGACAAGACAAAGACAAGACAAAGACAAGACAAAGACAAGACAAAGACAAGACAAAGACAAGACAAAGACAAGACAAAGACAAGACAAAGACAAGACAAAGACAAGACAAAGACAAGACAAAGACAAGACAAAGACAAGACAAAGACAAGACAAAGACAAGACAAAGACAAGACAAAGACAAGACAAAGACAAGACAAAGACAAGACAAAGACAAGACAAAGACAAGACAAAGACAAGACAAAGACAAGACAAAGACAAGACAAAGACAAGACAAAGACAAGACAAAGACAAGACAAAGACAAGACAAAGACAAGACAAAGACAAGACAAAGACAAGACAAAGACAAGACAAAGACAAGACAAAGACAAGACAAAGACAAGACAAAGACAAGACAAAGACAAGACAAAGACAAGACAAAGACAAGACAAAGACAAGACAAAGACAAGACAAAGACAAGACAAAGACAAGACAAAGACAAGACAAAGACAAGACAAAGACAAGACAAAGACAAGACAAAGACAAGACAAAGACAAGACAAAGACAAGACAAAGACAAGACAAAGACAAGACAAAGACAAGACAAAGACAAGACAAAGACAAGACAAAGACAAGACAAAGACAAGACAAAGACAAGACAAAGACAAGACAAGACAAGACAAAGACAAGACAAAGACAAGACAAAGACAAGACAAAGACAAGACAAAGACAAGACAAAGACAAGACAAAGACAAGACAAAGACAAGACAAAGACAAGACAAAGACAAGACAAAGACAAGACAAAGACAAGACAAAGACAAGACAAAGACAAGACAAAGACAAGACAAAGACAAGACAAAGACAAGACAAAGACAAGACAAAGACAAGACAAAGACAAGACAAAGACAAGACAAAGACAAGACAAAGACAAGACAAAGACAAGACAAAGACAAGACAAAGACAAGACAAAGACAAGACAAAGACAAGACAAAGACAAGAGACAAAGACAAGACAAAGACAAGACAAAGACAAGACAAAGACAAGACAAAGACAAGACAAAGACAAGACAAAGACAAGACAAAGACAAGACAAAGACAAGACAAAGACAAGACAAAGACAAGACAAAGACAAGACAAAGACAAGACAAAGACAAGACAAAGACAAGACAAAGACAAGACAAAGACAAGACAAAGACAAGACAAAGACAAGACAAAGACAAGACAAAGACAACAAAGACAAGACAAAGACAAGACAAAGACAAGACAAAGACAAGACAAAGACAAGACAAAGACAAGACAAAGACAAGACAAAGACAAGACAAAGACAAGACAAAGACAAGACAAAGACAAGACAAAGACAAGACAAAGACAAGACAAAGACAAGACAAAGACAAGACAAAGACAGACAAAGACAAGACAAAGACAAGACAAAGACAAGACAAAGACAAGACAAAGACAAGACAAAGACAAGACAAAGACAAGACAAAGACAAGACAAAGACAAGACAAAGACAAGACAAAGACAAGACAAAGACAAGACAAAGACAAGACAAAGACAAGACAAAGACAAGACAAAGACAAGACAAAGACAAGACAAAGACAAGACAAAGACAAGACAAAGACAAGACAAAGACAAGACAAAGACAAGACAAAGACAAGACAAAGACAAGACAAAGACAAACAGACAAGACAAAGACAAGACAAAGACAAGACAAAGACAAGACAAAGACAAGACAAAGACAAGACAAAGACAAGACAAAGACAAGACAAAGACAAGACAAAGACAAGACAAAGACAAGACAAAGACAAGACAAAGACAAGACAAAGACAAGACAAAGACAAGACAAAGACAAGACAAAGACAAGACAAAGACAAGACAAAGACAAGACAAAGACAAGACAAAGACAAGACAAAGACAAGACAAAGACAAGACAAAGACAAGACAAAGACAAGACAAAGACAAGACAAAGACAAGACAAAGACAAGACAAAGACAAGACAAAGACAAGACAAAGACAAGACAAAGACAAGACAAAGACAAGACAAAGACAAGACAAAGACAAGACAAAGACAAGACAAAGACAAGACAAAGACAAGACAAAGACAAGACAAAGACAAGACAAAGACAAGACAAAGACAAGACAAAGACAAGACAAAGACAAGACAAAGACAAGACAAAAAGACAAGACAAAGACAAGACAAAGACAAGACAAAGACAAGACAAAGACAAGACAAAGACAAGACAAAGACAAGACAAAGACAAGACAAAGACAAGACAAAGACAAGACAAAGACAAGACAAAGACAAGACAAAGACAAGACAAAGACAAGACAAAGACAAGACAAAGACAAGACAAAGACAAGACAAAGACAAGACAAAGACAAGACAAAGACAAGACAAAGACAAGACAAAGACAAGACAAAGACAAGACAAAGACAAGACAAAGACAAGACAAAGACAAGACAAAGACAAGACAAAGACAAGACAAAGACAAGACAAAGACAAGACAAAGACAAGACAAAGACAAGACAAAGACAAGACAAAGACAAGACAAAGACAAGACAAAGACAAGACAAAGACAAGACAAAGACAAGACAAAGACAAGACAAAGACAAGACAAAGACAAGACAAAGACAAGACAAAGACAAGACAAAGACAAGACAAAGACAAAGACAAAGACAAGACAAAGACAAGACAAAGACAAGACAAAGACAAGACAAAGACAAAGACAAACAAAGACAAGACAAAGACAAGACAAAGACAAGACAAAGACAAAGACAAAGACAAGACAAAGACAAGACAAAGACAAGACAAAGACAAGACAAAGACAAGACAAAGACAAAGACAAAGACAAGACAAAGACAAGACAAAGACAAACAAGACAAGACAAAGACAAAGACAAAGACAAGACAAAGACAAGACAAAGACAAAGACAAAGACAAGACAAAGACAAGACAAAGACAAGACAAAGACAAAGACAAAGACAAGACAAAGACAAAGACAAAGACAAGACAAAGACAAGACAAAGACAAGACAAAGACAAGACAAAGACAAAGACAAAGACAAAGACAAAGACAAGACAAAGACAAAGACAAAGACAAGACAAAGACAAAGACAAAGACAAGACAAAGACAAGACAAAGACAAGACAAGACAAGACAAAGACAAGACAAAGACAAGACAAAGACAAAGACAAGACAAAGACAAAGACAAAGACAAAGACAAAGACAAGACAAAGACAAGACAAAGACAAAGACAAAGACAAGACAAAGACAAAGACAAAGACAAAGACAAAGACAAGACAAAGACAAGACAAAGACAAAGACAAAGACAAAGACAAAGACAAGACAAAGACAAAGACAAGACAAAGACAAAGACAAAGACAAAGACAAAGACAAAGACAAAGACAAAGACAAAGACAAAGACAAAGACAAAGACAAAGACAAAGACAAAGACAAAGACAAGACAAAGACAAAGACAAAGACAAAGACAAAGACAAAGACAAAGACAAAGACAAAGACAAAGACAAGACAAAGACAAAGACAAAGACAAAGACAAAGACAAAGACAAAGACAAAGACAAAGACAAAGACAAAGACAAAGACAAAGACAAAGACAAGACAAAGACAAAGACAAAGACAAAGACAAAGACAAAGACAAAGACAAAGACAAAGACAAAGACAAAGACAAAGACAAAGACAAAGACAAGACAAAGACAAAGACAAAGACAAAGACAAAGACAAAGACAAAGACAAAGACAAAGACAAAAGACAAAGACAAAGACAAAGACAAAGACAAAGACAAAGACAAAGACAAAGACAAAGACAAAGACAAAGACAAAGACAAAGACAAAGACAAAAGACAAAGACAAAGACAAAGACAAAGACAAAGACAAAGACAAAGACAAAGACAAAGACAAAGACAAAGACAAAGACAAAGACAAGACAAAGACAAAGACAAAGACAAAGACAAAGACAAAGACAAAGACAAAGACAAAGACAAAGACAAAGACAAAGACAAAGACAAAGACAAAGACAAAGACAAAGACAAAGACAAAGACAAAGACAAAGACAAAGACAAAGACAAAGACAAAGACAAAGACAAAGACAAAGACAAAGACAAAGACAAAGACAAAGACAAAGACAAAGACAAAGACAAAGACAAAGACAAAGACAAAGACAAAGACAAAGACAAAGACAAAGACAAAGACAAAGACAAAGACAAAGACAAAGACAAAGACAAAAGACAAAGACAAAGACAAAGACAAAGACAAAGACAAAGACAAAGACAAAGACAAAGACAAAGACAAAGACAAAGACAAAGACAAAGACAAAGACAAAGACAAAGACAAAGACAAAGACAAAGACAAAGACAAAGACAAAGACAAAGACAAAGACAAAGACAAAGACAAAGACAAAGACAAAGACAAAGACAAAGACAAAGACAAAGACAAAGACAAAGACAAAGACAAAGACAAGACAAAGACAAAGACAAAGACAAAGACAAAGACAAAGACAAAGACAAAGACAAAGACAAAGACAAAGACAAAGACAAAGACAAAGACAAAGACAAAGACAAAGACAAAGACAAAGACAAAGACAAAGACAAGACAAAGACAAAGACAAAGACAAAGACAAAGACAAAGACAAAGACAAAGACAAAGACAAAGACAAAGACAAAGACAAAGACAAAGACAAGACAAAGACAAAGACAAAGACAAAGACAAAGACAAAGACAAAGACAAAGACAAAGACAAAGACAAAGACAAAGACAAAGACAAAGACAAAGACAAAGACAAAGACAAAGACAAAGACAAAGACAAAGACAAAGACAAAGACAAAGACAAAGACAAAGACAAAGACAAAGACAAAGACAAAGACAAAGACAAAGACAAAGACAAAGACAAAGACAAAGACAAAGACAAAGACAAAGACAAAGACAAAGACAAAGACAAAGACAAAGACAAAGACAAAGACAAAGACAAAGACAAAGACAAAGACAAAGACAAAGACAAAGACAAAGACAAAGACAAAGACAAAGACAAAGACAAAGACAAAGACAAAGACAAAGACAAAGACAAAGACAAAGACAAAGACAAAGACAAAGACAAAGACAAAGACAAAGACAAAGACAAAGACAAAGACAAAGACAAAGACAAAGACAAAGACAAAGACAAAGACAAAGACAAAGACAAAGACAAAGACAAAGACAAAGACAAAGACAAAGACAAAGACAAAGACAAAGACAAAGACAAAGACAAAGACAAAGACAAAGACAAAGACAAAGACAAAGACAAAGACAAAGACAAAGACAAAGACAAAGACAAAGACAAAGACAAAGACAAAGACAAAGACAAAGACAAAGACAAAGACAAAGACAAAGACAAAGACAAAGACAAAGACAAAGACAAAGACAAAGACAAAGACAAAGACAAAGACAAAGACAAAGACAAAGACAAAGACAAAGACAAAGACAAAGACAAAGACAAAGACAAAGACAAAGACAAAGACAAAGACAAAGACAAAGACAAAGACAAAGACAAAGACAAAGACAAAGACAAAGACAAAGACAAAGACAAAGACAAAGACAAAGACAAAGACAAAGACAAAGACAAAGACAAAGACAAAGACAAAGACAAAGACAAAGACAAAGACAAAGACAAAGACAAAGACAAAGACAAAGACAAAGACAAAGACAAAGACAAAGACAAAGACAAAGACAAAGACAAAGACAAAGACAAAGACAAAGACAAAGACAAAGACAAAGACAAAGACAAAGACAAAGACAAAGACAAAGACAAAGACAAAGACAAAGACAAAGACAAAGACAAAGACAAAGACAAAGACAAAGACAAGACAAAGACAAAGACAAAGACAAAGACAAAGACAAAGACAAAGACAAAGACAAAGACAAAGACAAAGACAAAGACAAAGACAAAGACAAAGACAAAGACAAAGACAAAGACAAAGACAAAGACAAAGACAAAGACAAAGACAAAGACAAAGACAAAGACAAAGACAAAGACAAAGACAAAGACAAAGACAAAGACAAAGACAAAGACAAAGACAAAGACAAAGACAAAGACAAAGACAAAGACAAAGACAAAGACAAAGACAAAGACAAAGACAAAGACAAAGACAAAGACAAAGACAAAGACAAAGACAAAGACAAAGACAAAGACAAAGACAAAGACAAAGACAAAGACAAAGACAAAGACAAAGACAAAGACAAAGACAAAGACAAAGACAAAGACAAAGACAAAGACAAAGACAAAGACAAAGACAAAGACAAAGACAAAGACAAAGACAAAGACAAAGACAAAGACAAAGACAAAGACAAAGACAAAGACAAAGACAAAGACAAAGACAAAGACAAAGACAAAGACAAAGACAAAGACAAAGACAAAGACAAAGACAAAGACAAAGACAAAGACAAAGACAAAGACAAAGACAAAGACAAAGACAAAGACAAAGACAAAGACAAAGACAAAGACAAAGACAAAGACAAAGACAAAGACAAAGACAAAGACAAAGACAAAGACAAAGACAAAGACAAAGACAAAGACAAAGACAAAGACAAAGACAAAGACAAAGACAAAGACAAAGACAAAGACAAAGACAAAGACAAAGACAAAGACAAAGACAAAGACAAAGACAAAGACAAAGACAAAGACAAAGACAAAGACAAAGACAAAGACAAAGACAAAGACAAAGACAAAGACAAAGACAAAGACAAAGACAAAGACAAAGACAAAGACAAAGACAAAGACAAAGACAAAGACAAAGACAAAGACAAAGACAAAGACAAAGACAAAGACAAAGACAAAGACAAAGACAAAGACAAAGACAAAGACAAAGACAAAGACAAAGACAAAGACAAAGACAAAGACAAGACAAAGACAAAGACAAAGACAAAGACAAAGACAAAGACAAAGACAAAGACAAAGACAAAGACAAAGACAAAGACAAAGACAAAGAACAAAGACAAAGACAAAGACAAAGACAAAGACAAAGACAAAGACAAAGACAAAGACAAAGACAAAGACAAAGACAAAGACAAAGACAAAGACAAAGACAAAGACAAAGACAAAGACAAAGACAAAGACAAAGACAAAGACAAAGACAAAGACAAAGACAAAGACAAAGACAAAGACAAAGACAAAGACAAAGACAAAGACAAAGACAAAGACAAAGACAAAGACAAAGACAAAGACAAAGACAAAGACAAAGACAAAGACAAAGACAAAGACAAAGACAAAGACAAAGACAAAGACAAAGACAAAGACAAAGACAAAGACAAAGACAAAGACAAAGACAAAGACAAAGACAAAGACAAAGACAAAGACAAAGACAAAGACAAAGACAAAGACAAAGACAAAGACAAAGACAAAGACAAAGACAAAGACAAAGACAAAGACAAAGACAAAGACAAAGACAAAGACAAAGACAAAGACAAAGACAAAGACAAAGACAAAGACAAAGACAAAGACAAAGACAAAGACAAAGACAAAGACAAAGACAAAGACAAAGACAAAGACAAAGACAAAGACAAAGACAAAGACAAAGACAAAGACAAAGACAAAGACAAAGACAAAGACAAAGACAAAGACAAAGACAAAGACAAAGACAAAGACAAAGACAAAGACAAAGACAAAGACAAAGACAAAGACAAAGACAAAGACAAAGACAAAGACAAAGACAAAGACAAAGACAAAGACAAAGACAAAGACAAAGACAAAGACAAAGACAAAGACAAAGACAAAGACAAAGACAAAGACAAAGACAAAGACAAAGACAAAGACAAAGACAAAGACAAAGACAAAGACAAAGACAAAGACAAAGACAAAGACAAAGACAAAGACAAAGACAAAGACAAAGACAAAGACAAAGACAAAGACAAAGACAAAGACAAAGACAAAGACAAAGACAAAGACAAAGACAAAGACAAAGACAAAGACAAAGACAAAGACAAAGACAAAGACAAAGACAAAGACAAAGACAAAGACAAAGACAAAGACAAAGACAAAGACAAAGACAAAGACAAAGACAAAGACAAAGACAAAGACAAAGACAAAGACAAAGACAAAGACAAAGACAAAGACAAAGACAAAGACAAAGACAAAGACAAAGACAAAGACAAAGACAAAGACAAAGACAAAGACAAAGACAAAGACAAAGACAAAGACAAAGACAAAGACAAAGACAAAGACAAAGACAAAGACAAAGACAAAGACAAAGACAAAGACAAAGACAAAGACAAAGACAAAGACAAAGACAAAGACAAAGACAAAGACAAAGACAAAGACAAAGACAAAGACAAAGACAAAGACAAAGACAAAGACAAAGACAAAGACAAAGACAAAGACAAAGACAAAGACAAAGACAAAGACAAAGACAAAGACAAAGACAAAGACAAAGACAAAGACAAAGACAAAGACAAAGACAAAGACAAAGACAAAGACAAAGACAAAGACAAAGACAAAGACAAAGACAAAGACAAAGACAAAGACAAAGACAAAGACAAAGACAAAGACAAAGACAAAGACAAAGACAAAGACAAAGACAAAGACAAAGACAAAGACAAAGACAAAGACAAAGACAAAGACAAAGACAAAGACAAAGACAAAGACAAAGACAAAGACAAAGACAAAGACAAAGACAAAGACAAAGACAAAGACAAAGACAAAGACAAAGACAAAGACAAAGACAAAGACAAAGACAAAGACAAAGACAAAGACAAAGACAAAGACAAAGACAAAACAAAGACAAAGACAAAGACAAAGACAAAGACAAAGACAAAGACAAAGACAAAGACAAAGACAAAGACAAAGACAAAGACAAAGACAAAGACAAAGACAAAGACAAAGACAAAGACAAAGACAAAGACAAAGACAAAGACAAAGACAAAGACAAAGACAAAGACAAAGACAAAGACAAAGACAAAGACAAAGACAAAGACAAAGACAAAGACAAAGACAAAGACAAAGACAAAGACAAAGACAAAGACAAAGACAAAGACAAAGACAAAGACAAAGACAAAGACAAAGACAAAGACAAAGACAAAGACAAAGACAAAGACAAAGACAAAGACAAAGACAAAGACAAAGACAAAGACAAAGACAAAGACAAAGACAAAGACAAAGACAAAGACAAAGACAAAGACAAAGACAAAGACAAAGACAAAGACAAAGACAAAGACAAAGACAAAGACAAAGACAAAGACAAAGACAAAGACAAAGACAAAGACAAAGACAAAGACAAAGACAAAGACAAAGACAAAGACAAAGACAAAGACAAAGACAAAGACAAAGACAAAGACAAAGACAAAGACAAAGACAAAGACAAAGACAAAGACAAAGACAAAGACAAAGACAAAGACAAAGACAAAGACAAAGACAAAGACAAAGACAAAGACAAAGACAAAGACAAAGACAAAGACAAAGACAAAGACAAAGACAAAGACAAAGACAAAGACAAAGACAAAGACAAAGACAAAGACAAAGACAAAGACAAAGACAAAGACAAAGACAAAGACAAAGACAAAGACAAAGACAAAGACAAAGACAAAGACAAAGACAAAGACAAAGACAAAGACAAAGACAAAGACAAAGACAAAGACAAAGACAAAGACAAAGACAAAGACAAAGACAAAGACAAAGACAAAGACAAAGACAAAGACAAAGACAAAGACAAAGACAAAGACAAAGACAAAGACAAAGACAAAGACAAAGACAAAGACAAAGACAAAGACAAAGACAAAGACAAAGACAAAGACAAAGACAAAGACAAAGACAAAGACAAAGACAAAGACAAAGACAAAGACAAAGACAAAGACAAAGACAAAGACAAAGACAAAGACAAAGACAAAGACAAAGACAAAGACAAAGACAAAGACAAAGACAAAGACAAAGACAAAGACAAAGACAAAGACAAAGACAAAGACAAAGACAAAGACAAAGACAAAGACAAAGACAAAGACAAAGACAAAGACAAAGACAAAGACAAAGACAAAGACAAAGACAAAGACAAAGACAAAGACAAAGACAAAGACAAAGACAAAGACAAAGACAAAGACAAAGACAAAGACAAAGACAAAGACAAAGACAAAGACAAAGACAAAGACAAAGACAAAGACAAAGACAAAGACAAAGACAAAGACAAAGACAAAGACAAAGACAAAGACAAAGACAAAGACAAAGACAAAGACAAAGACAAAGACAAAGACAAAGACAAAGACAAAGACAAAGACAAAGACAAAGACAAAGACAAAGACAAAGACAAAGACAAAGACAAAGACAAAGACAAAGACAAAGACAAAGACAAAGACAAAGACAAAGACAAAGACAAAGACAAAGACAAAGACAAAGACAAAGACAAAGACAAAGACAAAGACAAAGACAAAGACAAAGACAAAGACAAAGACAAAGACAAAGACAAAGACAAAGACAAAGACAAAGACAAAGACAAAGACAAAGACAAAGACAAAGACAAAGACAAAGACAAAGACAAAGACAAAGACAAAGACAAAGACAAAGACAAAGACAAAGACAAAGACAAAGACAAAGACAAAGACAAAGACAAAGACAAAGACAAAGACAAAGACAAAGACAAAGACAAAGACAAAGACAAAGACAAAGACAAAGACAAAGACAAAGACAAAGACAAAGACAAAGACAAAGACAAAGACAAAGACAAAGACAAAGACAAAGACAAAGACAAAGACAAAGACAAAGACAAAGACAAAGACAAAGACAAAGACAAAGACAAAGACAAAGACAAAGACAAAGACAAAGACAAAGACAAAGACAAAGACAAAGACAAAGACAAAGACAAAGACAAAGACAAAGACAAAGACAAAGACAAAGACAAAGACAAAGACAAAGACAAAGACAAAGACAAAGACAAAGACAAAGACAAAGACAAAGACAAAGACAAAGACAAAGACAAAGACAAAGACAAAGACAAAGACAAAGACAAAGACAAAGACAAAGACAAAGACAAAGACAAAGACAAAGACAAAGACAAAGACAAAGACAAAGACAAAGACAAAGACAAAGACAAAGACAAAGACAAAGACAAAGACAAAGACAAAGACAAAGACAAAGACAAAGACAAAGACAAAGACAAAGACAAAGACAAAGACAAAGACAAAGACAAAGACAAAGACAAAGACAAAGACAAAGACAAAGACAAAGACAAAGACAAAGACAAAGACAAAGACAAAGACAAAGACAAAGACAAAGACAAAGACAAAGACAAAGACAAAGACAAAGACAAAGACAAAGACAAAGACAAAGACAAAGACAAAGACAAAGACAAAGACAAAGACAAAGACAAAGACAAAGACAAAGACAAAGACAAAGACAAAGACAAAGACAAAGACAAAGACAAAGACAAAGACAAAGACAAAGACAAAGACAAAGACAAAGACAAAGACAAAGACAAAGACAAAGACAAAGACAAAGACAAAGACAAAGACAAAGACAAAGACAAAGACAAAGACAAAGACAAAGACAAAGACAAAGACAAAGACAAAGACAAAGACAAAGACAAAGACAAAGACAAAGACAAAGACAAAGACAAAGACAAAGACAAAGACAAAGACAAAGACAAAGACAAAGACAAAGACAAAGACAAAGACAAAGACAAAGACAAAGACAAAGACAAAGACAAAGACAAAGACAAAGACAAAGACAAAGACAAAGACAAAGACAAAGACAAAGACAAAGACAAAGACAAAGACAAAGACAAAGACAAAGACAAAGACAAAGACAAAGACAAAGACAAAGACAAAGACAAAGACAAAGACAAAGACAAAGACAAAGACAAAGACAAAGACAAAGACAAAGACAAAGACAAAGACAAAGACAAAGACAAAGACAAAGACAAAGACAAAGACAAAGACAAAGACAAAGACAAAGACAAAGACAAAGACAAAGACAAAGACAAAGACAAAGACAAAGACAAAGACAAAGACAAAGACAAAGACAAAGACAAAGACAAAGACAAAGACAAAGACAAAGACAAAGACAAAGACAAAGACAAAGACAAAGACAAAGACAAAGACAAAGACAAAGACAAAGACAAAGACAAAGACAAAGACAAAGACAAAGACAAAGACAAAGACAAAGACAAAGACAAAGACAAAGACAAAGACAAAGACAAAGACAAAGACAAAGACAAAGACAAAGACAAAGACAAAGACAAAGACAAAGACAAAGACAAAGACAAAGACAAAGACAAAGACAAAGACAAAGACAAAGACAAAGACAAAGACAAAGACAAAGACAAAGACAAAGACAAAGACAAAGACAAAGACAAAGACAAAGACAAAGACAAAGACAAAGACAAAGACAAAGACAAAGACAAAGACAAAGACAAAGACAAAGACAAAGACAAAGACAAAGACAAAGACAAAGACAAAGACAAAGACAAAGACAAAGACAAAGACAAAGACAAAGACAAAGACAAAGACAAAGACAAAGACAAAGACAAAGACAAAGACAAAGACAAAGACAAAGACAAAGACAAAGACAAAGACAAAGACAAAGACAAAGACAAAGACAAAGACAAAGACAAAGACAAAGACAAAGACAAAGACAAAGACAAAGACAAAGACAAAGACAAAGACAAAGACAAAGACAAAGACAAAGACAAAGACAAAGACAAAGACAAAGACAAAGACAAAGACAAAGACAAAGACAAAGACAAAGACAAAGACAAAGACAAAGACAAAGACAAAGACAAAGACAAAGACAAAGACAAAGACAAAGACAAAGACAAAGACAAAGACAAAGACAAAGACAAAGACAAAGACAAAGACAAAGACAAAGACAAAGACAAAGACAAAGACAAAGACAAAGACAAAGACAAAGACAAAGACAAAGACAAAGACAAAGACAAAGACAAAGACAAAGACAAAGACAAAGACAAAGACAAAGACAAAGACAAAGACAAAGACAAAGACAAAGACAAAGACAAAGACAAAGACAAAGACAAAGACAAAGACAAAGACAAAGACAAAGACAAAGACAAAGACAAAGACAAAGACAAAGACAAAGACAAAGACAAAGACAAAGACAAAGACAAAGACAAAGACAAAGACAAAGACAAAGACAAAGACAAAGACAAAGACAAAGACAAAGACAAAGACAAAGACAAAGACAAAGACAAAGACAAAGACAAAGACAAAGACAAAGACAAAGACAAAGACAAAGACAAAGACAAAGACAAAGACAAAGACAAAGACAAAGACAAAGACAAAGACAAAGACAAAGACAAAGACAAAGACAAAGACAAAGACAAAGACAAAGACAAAGACAAAGACAAAGACAAAGACAAAGACAAAGACAAAGACAAAGACAAAGACAAAGACAAAGACAAAGACAAAGACAAAGACAAAGACAAAGACAAAGACAAAGACAAAGACAAAGACAAAGACAAAGACAAAGACAAAGACAAAGACAAAGACAAAGACAAAGACAAAGACAAAGACAAAGACAAAGACAAAGACAAAGACAAAGACAAAGACAAAGACAAAGACAAAGACAAAGACAAAGACAAAGACAAAGACAAAGACAAAGACAAAGACAAAGACAAAGACAAAGACAAAGACAAAGACAAAGACAAAGACAAAGACAAAGACAAAGACAAAGACAAAGACAAAGACAAAGACAAAGACAAAGACAAAGACAAAGACAAAGACAAAGACAAAGACAAAGACAAAGACAAAGACAAAGACAAAGACAAAGACAAAGACAAAGACAAAGACAAAGACAAAGACAAAGACAAAGACAAAGACAAAGACAAAGACAAAGACAAAGACAAAGACAAAGACAAAGACAAAGACAAAGACAAAGACAAAGACAAAGACAAAGACAAAGACAAAGACAAAGACAAAGACAAAGACAAAGACAAAGACAAAGACAAAGACAAAGACAAAGACAAAGACAAAGACAAAGACAAAGACAAAGACAAAGACAAAGACAAAGACAAAGACAAAGACAAAGACAAAGACAAAGACAAAGACAAAGACAAAGACAAAGACAAAGACAAAGACAAAGACAAAGACAAAGACAAAGACAAAGACAAAGACAAAGACAAAGACAAAGACAAAGACAAAGACAAAGACAAAGACAAAGACAAAGACAAAGACAAAGACAAAGACAAAGACAAAGACAAAGACAAAGACAAAGACAAAGACAAAGACAAAGACAAAGACAAAGACAAAGACAAAGACAAAGACAAAGACAAAGACAAAGACAAAGACAAAGACAAAGACAAAGACAAAGACAAAGACAAAGACAAAGACAAAGACAAAGACAAAGACAAAGACAAAGACAAAGACAAAGACAAAGACAAAGACAAAGACAAAGACAAAGACAAAGACAAAGACAAAGACAAAGACAAAGACAAAGACAAAGACAAAGACAAAGACAAAGACAAAGACAAAGACAAAGACAAAGACAAAGACAAAGACAAAGACAAAGACAAAGACAAAGACAAAGACAAAGACAAAGACAAAGACAAAGACAAAGACAAAGACAAAGACAAAGACAAAGACAAAGACAAAGACAAAGACAAAGACAAAGACAAAGACAAAGACAAAGACAAAGACAAAGACAAAGACAAAGACAAAGACAAAGACAAAGACAAAGACAAAGACAAAGACAAAGACAAAGACAAAGACAAAGACAAAGACAAAGACAAAGACAAAGACAAAGACAAAGACAAAGACAAAGACAAAGACAAAGACAAAGACAAAGACAAAGACAAAGACAAAGACAAAGACAAAGACAAAGACAAAGACAAAGACAAAGACAAAGACAAAGACAAAGACAAAGACAAAGACAAAGACAAAGACAAAGACAAAGACAAAGACAAAGACAAAGACAAAGACAAAGACAAAGACAAAGACAAAGACAAAGACAAAGACAAAGACAAAGACAAAGACAAAGACAAAGACAAAGACAAAGACAAAGACAAAGACAAAGACAAAGACAAAGACAAAGACAAAGACAAAGACAAAGACAAAGACAAAGACAAAGACAAAGACAAAGACAAAGACAAAGACAAAGACAAAGACAAAGACAAAGACAAAGACAAAGACAAAGACAAAGACAAAGACAAAGACAAAGACAAAGACAAAGACAAAGACAAAGACAAAGACAAAGACAAAGACAAAGACAAAGACAAAGACAAAGACAAAGACAAAGACAAAGACAAAGACAAAGACAAAGACAAAGACAAAGACAAAGACAAAGACAAAGACAAAGACAAAGACAAAGACAAAGACAAAGACAAAGACAAAGACAAAGACAAAGACAAAGACAAAGACAAAGACAAAGACAAAGACAAAGACAAAGACAAAGACAAAGACAAAGACAAAGACAAAGACAAAGACAAAGACAAAGACAAAGACAAAGACAAAGACAAAGACAAAGACAAAGACAAAGACAAAGACAAAGACAAAGACAAAGACAAAGACAAAGACAAAGACAAAGACAAAGACAAAGACAAAGACAAAGACAAAGACAAAGACAAAGACAAAGACAAAGACAAAGACAAAGACAAAGACAAAGACAAAGACAAAGACAAAGACAAAGACAAAGACAAAGACAAAGACAAAGACAAAGACAAAGACAAAGACAAAGACAAAGACAAAGACAAAGACAAAGACAAAGACAAAGACAAAGACAAAGACAAAGACAAAGACAAAGACAAAGACAAAGACAAAGACAAAGACAAAGACAAAGACAAAGACAAAGACAAAGACAAAGACAAAGACAAAGACAAAGACAAAGACAAAGACAAAGACAAAGACAAAGACAAAGACAAAGACAAAGACAAAGACAAAGACAAAGACAAAGACAAAGACAAAGACAAAGACAAAGACAAAGACAAAGACAAAGACAAAGACAAAGACAAAGACAAAGACAAAGACAAAGACAAAGACAAAGACAAAGACAAAGACAAAGACAAAGACAAAGACAAAGACAAAGACAAAGACAAAGACAAAGACAAAGACAAAGACAAAGACAAAGACAAAGACAAAGACAAAGACAAAGACAAAGACAAAGACAAAGACAAAGACAAAGACAAAGACAAAGACAAAGACAAAGACAAAGACAAAGACAAAGACAAAGACAAAGACAAAGACAAAGACAAAGACAAAGACAAAGACAAAGACAAAGACAAAGACAAAGACAAAGACAAAGACAAAGACAAAGACAAAGACAAAGACAAAGACAAAGACAAAGACAAAGACAAAGACAAAGACAAAGACAAAGACAAAGACAAAGACAAAGACAAAGACAAAGACAAAGACAAAGACAAAGACAAAGACAAAGACAAAGACAAAGACAAAGACAAAGACAAAGACAAAGACAAAGACAAAGACAAAGACAAAGACAAAGACAAAGACAAAGACAAAGACAAAGACAAAGACAAAGACAAAGACAAAGACAAAGACAAAGACAAAGACAAAGACAAAGACAAAGACAAAGACAAAGACAAAGACAAAGACAAAGACAAAGACAAAGACAAAGACAAAGACAAAGACAAAGACAAAGACAAAGACAAAGACAAAGACAAAGACAAAGACAAAGACAAAGACAAAGACAAAGACAAAGACAAAGACAAAGACAAAGACAAAGACAAAGACAAAGACAAAGACAAAGACAAAGACAAAGACAAAGACAAAGACAAAGACAAAGACAAAGACAAAGACAAAGACAAAGACAAAGACAAAGACAAAGACAAAGACAAAGACAAAGACAAAGACAAAGACAAAGACAAAGACAAAGACAAAGACAAAGACAAAGACAAAGACAAAGACAAAGACAAAGACAAAGACAAAGACAAAGACAAAGACAAAGACAAAGACAAAGACAAAGACAAAGACAAAGACAAAGACAAAGACAAAGACAAAGACAAAGACAAAGACAAAGACAAAGACAAAGACAAAGACAAAGACAAAGACAAAGACAAAGACAAAGACAAAGACAAAGACAAAGACAAAGACAAAGACAAAGACAAAGACAAAGACAAAGACAAAGACAAAGACAAAGACAAAGACAAAGACAAAGACAAAGACAAAGACAAAGACAAAGACAAAGACAAAGACAAAGACAAAGACAAAGACAAAGACAAAGACAAAGACAAAGACAAAGACAAAGACAAAGACAAAGACAAAGACAAAGACAAAGACAAAGACAAAGACAAAGACAAAGACAAAGACAAAGACAAAGACAAAGACAAAGACAAAGACAAAGACAAAGACAAAGACAAAGACAAAGACAAAGACAAAGACAAAGACAAAGACAAAGACAAAGACAAAGACAAAGACAAAGACAAAGACAAAGACAAAGACAAAGACAAAGACAAAGACAAAGACAAAGACAAAGACAAAGACAAAGACAAAGACAAAGACAAAGACAAAGACAAAGACAAAGACAAAGACAAAGACAAAGACAAAGACAAAGACAAAGACAAAGACAAAGACAAAGACAAAGACAAAGACAAAGACAAAGACAAAGACAAAGACAAAGACAAAGACAAAGACAAAGACAAAGACAAAGACAAAGACAAAGACAAAGACAAAGACAAAGACAAAGACAAAGACAAAGACAAAGACAAAGACAAAGACAAAGACAAAGACAAAGACAAAGACAAAGACAAAGACAAAGACAAAGACAAAGACAAAGACAAAGACAAAGACAAAGACAAAGACAAAGACAAAGACAAAGACAAAGACAAAGACAAAGACAAAGACAAAGACAAAGACAAAGACAAAGACAAAGACAAAGACAAAGACAAAGACAAAGACAAAGACAAAGACAAAGACAAAGACAAAGACAAAGACAAAGACAAAGACAAAGACAAAGACAAAGACAAAGACAAAGACAAAGACAAAGACAAAGACAAAGACAAAGACAAAGACAAAGACAAAGACAAAGACAAAGACAAAGACAAAGACAAAGACAAAGACAAAGACAAAGACAAAGACAAAGACAAAGACAAAGACAAAGACAAAGACAAAGACAAAGACAAAGACAAAGACAAAGACAAAGACAAAGACAAAGACAAAGACAAAGACAAAGACAAAGACAAAGACAAAGACAAAGACAAAGACAAAGACAAAGACAAAGACAAAGACAAAGACAAAGACAAAGACAAAGACAAAGACAAAGACAAAGACAAAGACAAAGACAAAGACAAAGACAAAGACAAAGACAAAGACAAAGACAAAGACAAAGACAAAGACAAAGACAAAGACAAAGACAAAGACAAAGACAAAGACAAAGACAAAGACAAAGACAAAGACAAAGACAAAGACAAAGACAAAGACAAAGACAAAGACAAAGACAAAGACAAAGACAAAGACAAAGACAAAGACAAAGACAAAGACAAAGACAAAGACAAAGACAAAGACAAAGACAAAGACAAAGACAAAGACAAAGACAAAGACAAAGACAAAGACAAAGACAAAGACAAAGACAAAGACAAAGACAAAGACAAAGACAAAGACAAAGACAAAGACAAAGACAAAGACAAAGACAAAGACAAAGACAAAGACAAAGACAAAGACAAAGACAAAGACAAAGACAAAGACAAAGACAAAGACAAAGACAAAGACAAAGACAAAGACAAAGACAAAGACAAAGACAAAGACAAAGACAAAGACAAAGACAAAGACAAAGACAAAGACAAAGACAAAGACAAAGACAAAGACAAAGACAAAGACAAAGACAAAGACAAAGACAAAGACAAAGACAAAGACAAAGACAAAGACAAAGACAAAGACAAAGACAAAGACAAAGACAAAGACAAAGACAAAGACAAAGACAAAGACAAAGACAAAGACAAAGACAAAGACAAAGACAAAGACAAAGACAAAGACAAAGACAAAGACAAAGACAAAGACAAAGACAAAGACAAAGACAAAGACAAAGACAAAGACAAAGACAAAGACAAAGACAAAGACAAAGACAAAGACAAAGACAAAGACAAAGACAAAGACAAAGACAAAGACAAAGACAAAGACAAAGACAAAGACAAAGACAAAGACAAAGACAAAGACAAAGACAAAGACAAAGACAAAGACAAAGACAAAGACAAAGACAAAGACAAAGACAAAGACAAAGACAAAGACAAAGACAAAGACAAAGACAAAGACAAAGACAAAGACAAAGACAAAGACAAAGACAAAGACAAAGACAAAGACAAAGACAAAGACAAAGACAAAGACAAAGACAAAGACAAAGACAAAGACAAAGACAAAGACAAAGACAAAGACAAAGACAAAGACAAAGACAAAGACAAAGACAAAGACAAAGACAAAGACAAAGACAAAGACAAAGACAAAGACAAAGACAAAGACAAAGACAAAGACAAAGACAAAGACAAAGACAAAGACAAAGACAAAGACAA
Source organism: Topomyia yanbarensis (assembly GCF_030247195.1). Classification (NCBI taxonomy): domain Eukaryota; kingdom Metazoa; phylum Arthropoda; class Insecta; order Diptera; family Culicidae; genus Topomyia; species Topomyia yanbarensis. The sequence goes on along the minus strand of NW_026683818.1, from coordinate 368 downwards.
AGACAAAGACAAAGACAAAGACAAAGACAAAGACAAAGACAAAGACAAAGACAAAGACAAAGACAAAGACAAAGACAAAGACAAAGACAAAGACAAAGACAAAGACAAAGACAAAGACAAAGACAAAGACAAAGACAAAGACAAAGACAAAGACAAAGACAAAGACAAAGACAAAGACAAAGACAAAGACAAAGACAAAGACAAAGACAAAGACAAAGACAAAAACAAAGACAAAGACAAAGACAAAGACAAAAACAAAGACAAAGACAAAGACAAAGACAAAGACAAAGACAAAGAAAATATGGTCATCATTCGTTATCGAGCACTCAGTCGAGATAGAAGTCTTTTGCCATCGGTCCGTACACTCT
>NW_026683817.1:0-22000 GCF_030247195.1 Topomyia yanbarensis | reverse complement strand
TTTCGTGAGCACAATAACCATACGAGCAAGGTTAGTAGGTACAACTTATTTTTAAACTTATTAATGAAATATTAAAATTTGCGGTTTCCGCCCCTTTTTTAAGAATCTACAACACTAAACTAGCATACTTTTTAAAAGAAAAAAATGTTTTCCGCTTACAAGGGAAGAAGTACCTAAAGTAAACAATTACCCGTTGATCTTCGGTTTCGGCAACGTTGACATTCTATTTGTACTTAAGTCTGAGTCTTATTCTCATTCACGGCACCCTATTACTAGTACAAAATTTCCTTCTAGTCACTTATGTTACGTGACTGTAAAATAGAGCCACTCCTTTAAGGGGCCCTCTGCGCGTTTTTAATACTTTTGAGGATAGATTGTAAAAGAAACATTAATGCGAATGGGTTGAGAATTTTTGAGTCGATACAGTAATTTGTAATTTAATAATTAATCGCACGGTAACTTGTTAGTTTTACCACTACTCAGGTCAAGGATTCTTACAGAGTTTAAATATAGCAATACAAGAACTGGTATGTTGCTCGGTTGGATAAAGCTGTTTAAGCACCAAATAGTTCATTTTTAGAATTTTAGAACTTTAGAATTTTAGAATTTTAGAACTTTAGAATTTTAGAATTTTAGAATTTTAGAATTTTAGAATTTTAGAATTTTAGAATTTTAGAATTTTAGAATTTTAGAATTTTAGAATTTTAGAATTTTAGAATTTTAGAATTTTAGAATTTTAGAATTTTAGAATTTTAGAATTTTAGAATTTTAGAATTTTAGAATTTTAGAATTTTAGAATTTTAGAATTTTAGAATTTTAGAATTTTAGAATTTTAGAATTTTAGAATTTTAGAATTTTAGAATTTTAGAATTTTAGAATTTTAGAATTTTAGAATTTTAGAATTTTAGAATTTTAGAATTTTAGAATTTTAGAATTTTAGAATTTTAGAATTTTAGAATTTTAGAATTTTAGAATTTTAGAATTTTAGAATTTTAGAATTTTAGAATTTTAGAATTTTAGAATTTTAGAATTTTAGAATTTTAGAATTTTAGAATTTTAGAATTTTAGAATTTTAGAATTTCAGAATTTTAGAATTTTAGAATTTTAGAATTTTAGAATTTTAGAATTTTAGAATTTTAGAATTTTAGAATTTTAGAATTTTAGAATTTTAGAATTTTAGAATTTTAGAATTTTAGAATTTTAGAATTTTAGAATTTTAGAATTTTAGAATTTTAGAATTTTAGAATTTTAGAATTTTAGAATTTTAGAATTTTAGAATTTTAGAATTTTAGAATTTTAGAATTTTAGAATTTTAGAATTTTAGAATTTTAGAATTTTAGAATTTTAGAATTTTAGAATTTTAGAATTTTAGAATTTTAGAATTTTAGAATTTTAGAATTTTAGAATTTTAGAATTTTAGAATTTTAGAATTTTAGAATTTTAGAATTTTAGAATTTCAGAATTTCAGAATTTTAGAATTTTAGAATTTTAGAATTTTAGAATTTTAGAATTTTAGAATTTTAGAATTTTAGAATTTTAGAATTTTAGAATTTTAGAATTTTAGAATTTTAGAATTTTAGAATTTTAGAATTTTAGAATTTTAGAATTTTAGAATTTTAGAATTTTAGAATTTTAGAATTTTAGAATTTTAGAATTTTAGAATTTTAGAATTTTAGAATTTTAGAATTTTAGAATTTTAGAATTTTAGAATTTTAGAATTTTAGAATTTTAGAATTTTAGAATTTTAGAATTTTAGAATTTTAGAATTTTAGAATTTTAGAATTTTAGAATTTTAGAATTTTAGAATTTTAGAATTTTAGAATTTTAGAATTTTAGAATTTTAGAATTTTAGAATTTTAGAATTTTAGAATTTTAGAATTTTAGAATTTTAGAATTTTAGAATTTTAGAATTTTAGAATTTTAGAATTTTAGAATTTTAGAATTTTAGAATTTTAGAATTTTAGAATTTTAGAATTTTAGAATTTTAGAATTTTAGAATTTTAGAATTTTAGAATTTTAGAATTTTAGAATTTTAGAATTTTAGAATTTTAGAATTTTAGAATTTTAGAATTTTAGAATTTTAGAATTTTAGAATTTTAGAATTTTAGAATTTTAGAATTTTAGAATTTTAGAATTTTAGAATTTTAGAATTTTAGAATTTTAGAATTTTAGAATTTTAGAATTTTAGAATTTTAGAATTTTAGAATTTTAGAATTTTAGAATTTTAGAATTTTAGAATTTTAGAATTTTAGAATTTTAGAATTTTAGAATTTTAGAATTTTAGAATTTTAGAATTTTAGAATTTTAGAATTTTAGAATTTTTAGAATTTAGAATTTTAGAATTTTAGAATTTTAGAATTTTAGAATTTTAGAATTTTAGAATTTTAGAATTTTAGAATTTTAGAATTTTAGAATTTTAGAATTTTAGAATTTTAGAATTTTAGAATTTTAGAATTTTAGAATTTTAGAATTTTAGAATTTTAGAATTTTAGAATTTTAGAATTTTAGAATTTTAGAATTTTAGAATTTTAGAATTTTAGAATTTTAGAATTTTAGAATTTTAGAATTTTAGAATTTTAGAATTTTAGAATTTTAGAATTTTAGAATTTTAGAATTTTAGAATTTTAGAATTTTAGAATTTTAGAATTTTAGAATTTTAGAATTTTAGAATTTTAGAATTTTAGAATTTTAGAATTTAGAATTTTAGAATTTTAGAATTTTAGAATTTTAGAATTTAGAATTTTAGAATTTTAGAATTTTAGAATTTTAGAATTTTAGAATTTTAGAATTTTAGAATTTTAGAATTTTAGAATTTTAGAATTTTAGAATTTTAGAATTTTAGAATTTTAGAATTTTAGAATTTTAGAATTTTAGAATTTTAGAATTTTAGAATTTTAGAATTTAGAATTTTAGAATTTTAGAATTTTAGAATTTTAGAATTTTAGAATTTTAGAATTTTAGAATTTTAGAATTTTAGAATTTTAGAATTTTAGAATTTTAGAATTTTAGAATTTTAGAATTTTAGAATTTTAGAATTTTAGAATTTTAGAATTTTAGAATTTTAGAATTTTAGAATTTTAGAATTTTAGAATTTTAGAATTTTAGAATTTTAGAATTTAGAATTTTAGAATTTTAGAATTTTAGAATTTTAGAATTTTAGAATTTTAGAATTTTAGAATTTTAGAATTTTAGAATTTTAGAATTTTAGAATTTTAGAATTTTAGAATTTTAGAATTTTAGAATTTTAGAATTTTAGAATTTTAGAATTTTAGAATTTTAGAATTTAGAATTTTAGAATTTTAGAATTTTAGAATTTTAGAATTTTAGAATTTTAGAATTTTAGAATTTTAGAATTTTAGAATTTTAGAATTTTAGAATTTTAGAATTTTAGAATTTTAGAATTTTAGAATTTTAGAATTTTAGAATTTTAGAATTTTAGAATTTTAGAATTTTAGAATTTAGAATTTTAGAATTTTAGAATTTTAGAATTTTAGAATTTTAGAATTTTAGAATTTTAGAATTTTAGAATTTTAGAATTTTAGAATTTTAGAATTTTAGAATTTTAGAATTTTAGAATTTTAGAATTTTAGAATTTTAGAATTTTAGAATTTTAGAATTTTAGAATTTTAGAATTTTAGAATTTAGATTTAGAATTTTAGAATTTTAGAATTTTAGAATTTTAGAATTTTAGAATTTTAGAATTTTAGAATTTTAGAATTTTAGAATTTTAGAATTTTAGAATTTTAGAATTTTAGAATTTTAGAATTTTAGAATTTTAGAATTTTAGAATTTTAGAATTTTAGAATTTTAGAATTTTAGAATTTTAGAATTTTAGAATTTTAGATTTTAGAATTTTAGAATTTTAGAATTTTAGAATTTTAGAATTTTAGAATTTTAGAATTTTAGAATTTTAGAATTTTAGAATTTTAGAATTTTAGAATTTTAGAATTTTAGAATTTTAGAATTTTAGAATTTTAGAATTTTAGAATTTTAGAATTTTAGAATTTTAGAATTTTAGAATTTTAGAATTTTAGAATTTTAGAATTTTAGAATTTTAGAATTTTAGAATTTTAGAATTTTAGAATTTTAGAATTTTAGAATTTTAGAATTTTAGAATTTTAGAATTTTAGAATTTTAGAATTTTAGAATTTTAGAATTTTAGAATTTTAGAATTTTAGAATTTAGAATTTTAGAATTTTAGAATTTTAGAATTTTAGAATTTTAGAATTTTAGAATTTTAGAATTTAGAATTTTAGAATTTTAGAATTTTAGAATTTTAGAATTTTAGAATTTTAGAATTTTAGAATTTTGAATTTTTGAATTTTTGAATTTTTGAATTTTAGAATTTTAGAATTTTAGAATTTTAGAATTTTAGAATTTTAGAATTTTAGAATTTTAGAATTTTAGAATTTTAGAATTTTAGAATTTTAGAATTTTAGAATTTTAGAATTTTAGAATTTTAGAATTTTAGAATTTTAGAATTTTAGAATTTTAGAATTTTAGAATTTTAGAATTTTAGAATTTTAGAATTTTAGAATTTTAGAATTTTAGAATTTAGAATTTTAGAATTTTAGAATTTTAGAATTTTAGAATTTTAGAATTTTAGAATTTTAGAATTTTAGAATTTTAGAATTTTAGAATTTTAGAATTTTAGAATTTTAGAATTTTAGAATTTTAGAATTTTAGAATTTTAGAATTTTAGAATTTTAGAATTTTAGAATTTTAGAATTTTAGAATTTTAGAATTTTAGAATTTTAGAATTTTAGAATTTTAGAATTTTAGAATTTTAGAATTTTAGAATTTTAGAATTTTAGAATTTTAGAATTTTAGAATTTTAGAATTTTAGAATTTTAGAATTTTAGAATTTTAGAATTTTAGAATTTTAGAATTTTAGAATTTTAGAATTTTAGAATTTTAGAATTTTAGAATTTTAGAATTTTAGAATTTTAGAATTTTAGAATTTTAGAATTTTAGAATTTTAGAATTTTAGAATTTTAGAATTTTAGAATTTTAGAATTTTAGAATTTTAGAATTTTAGAATTTTAGAATTTTAGAATTTTAGAATTTTAGAATTTTAGAATTTTAGAATTTTAGAATTTTAGAATTTTAGAATTTTAGAATTTTAGAATTTTAGAATTTTAGAATTTTAGAATTTTAGAATTTTAGAATTTTAGAATTTTAGAATTTTAGAATTTTAGAATTTTAGAATTTTAGAATTTTAGAATTTTAGAATTTTAGAATTTTAGAATTTTAGAATTTTAGAATTTTAGAATTTTAGAATTTTAGAATTTTAGAATTTTAGAATTTTAGAATTTTAGAATTTTAGAATTTTAGAATTTTAGAATTTTAGAATTTTAGAATTTTAGAATTTTAGAATTTTAGAATTTTAGAATTTTAGAATTTTAGAATTTTAGAATTTTAGAATTTTAGAATTTTAGAATTTTAGAATTTTAGAATTTTAGAATTTTAGAATTTTAGAATTTTAGAATTTTAGAATTTTAGAATTTTAGAATTTTAGAATTTTAGAATTTTAGAATTTTAGAATTTTAGAATTTTAGAATTTTAGAATTTTAGAATTTTAGAATTTTAGAATTTTAGAATTTTAGAATTTTAGAATTTTAGAATTTTAGAATTTTAGAATTTTAGAATTTTAGAATTTTAGAATTTTAGAATTTTAGAATTTTAGAATTTTAGAATTTTAGAATTTTAGAATTTTAGAATTTTAGAATTTTAGAATTTTAGAATTTTAGAATTTTAGAATTTTAGAATTTTAGAATTTTAGAATTTTAGAATTTTAGAATTTTAGAATTTTAGAATTTTAGAATTTTAGAATTTTAGAATTTTAGAATTTTAGAATTTTAGAATTTTAGAATTTTAGAATTTTAGAATTTTAGAATTTTAGAATTTTAGAATTTTAGAATTTTAGAATTTTAGAATTTTAGAATTTTAGAATTTTAGAATTTTAGAATTTTAGAATTTTAGAATTTTAGAATTTTAGAATTTTAGAATTTTAGAATTTTAGAATTTTAGAATTTTAGAATTTTAGAATTTTAGAATTTTAGAATTTTAGAATTTTAGAATTTTAGAATTTTAGAATTTTAGAATTTTAGAATTTTAGAATTTTAGAATTTTAGAATTTTAGAATTTTAGAATTTTAGAATTTTAGAATTTTAGAATTTTAGAATTTTTGAATTTTTGAATTTTTGAATTTTTGAATTTTTGAATTTTTGAATTTTTGAATTTTTGAATTTTAGAATTTTAGAATTTTAGAATTTTAGAATTTTAGAATTTTAGAATTTTAGAATTTTAGAATTTTAGAATTTTAGAATTTTAGAATTTTAGAATTTTAGAATTTTAGAATTTTAGAATTTTAGAATTTTAGAATTTTAGAATTTTAGAATTTTAGAATTTTAGAATTTTAGAATTTTAGAATTTTAGAATTTTAGAATTTTAGAATTTTAGAATTTTAGAATTTTAGAATTTTAGAATTTTAGAATTTTAGAATTTTAGAATTTTAGAATTTTAGAATTTTAGAATTTTAGAATTTTAGAATTTTAGAATTTTAGAATTTTAGAATTTTAGAATTTTAGAATTTTAGAATTTTAGAATTTTAGAATTTTAGAATTTTAGAATTTTAGAATTTTAGAATTTTAGAATTTTAGAATTTTAGAATTTTAGAATTTTAGAATTTTAGAATTTTAGAATTTTAGAATTTTAGAATTTTAGAATTTTAGAATTTTAGAATTTTAGAATTTTAGAATTTTAGAATTTTAGAATTTTAGAATTTTAGAATTTTAGAATTTTAGAATTTTAGAATTTTAGAATTTTAGAATTTTAGAATTTTAGAATTTTAGAATTTTAGAATTTTAGAATTTTAGAATTTTAGAATTTTAGAATTTTAGAATTTTAGAATTTTAGAATTTTAGAATTTTAGAATTTTAGAATTTTAGAATTTTAGAATTTTAGAATTTTAGAATTTTAGAATTTTAGAATTTTAGAATTTTAGAATTTTAGAATTTTAGAATTTTAGAATTTTAGAATTTTAGAATTTTAGAATTTTAGAATTTTAGAATTTTAGAATTTTAGAATTTTAGAATTTTAGAATTTTAGAATTTTAGAATTTTAGAATTTTAGAATTTTAGAATTTTAGAATTTTAGAATTTTAGAATTTTAGAATTTTAGAATTTTAGAATTTTAGAATTTTAGAATTTTAGAATTTTAGAATTTTAGAATTTTAGAATTTTAGAATTTTAGAATTTTAGAATTTTAGAATTTTAGAATTTTAGAATTTTAGAATTTTAGAATTTTAGAATTTTAGAATTTTAGAATTTTAGAATTTTAGAATTTTAGAATTTTAGAATTTTAGAATTTTAGAATTTTAGAATTTTAGAATTTTAGAATTTTAGAATTTTAGAATTTTAGAATTTTAGAATTTTAGAATTTTAGAATTTTAGAATTTTAGAATTTTAGAATTTTAGAATTTTAGAATTTTAGAATTTTAGAATTTTAGAATTTTAGAATTTTAGAATTTTAGAATTTTAGAATTTTAGAATTTTAGAATTTTAGAATTTTAGAATTTTAGAATTTTAGAATTTTAGAATTTTAGAATTTTAGAATTTTAGAATTTTAGAATTTTAGAATTTTAGAATTTTAGAATTTTAGAATTTTAGAATTTTAGAATTTTAGAATTTTAGAATTTTAGAATTTTAGAATTTTAGAATTTTAGAATTTTAGAATTTTAGAATTTTAGAATTTTAGAATTTTAGAATTTTAGAATTTTAGAATTTTAGAATTTTAGAATTTTAGAATTTTAGAATTTTAGAATTTTAGAATTTTAGAATTTTAGAATTTTAGAATTTTAGAATTTTAGAATTTTAGAATTTTAGAATTTTAGAATTTTAGAATTTTAGAATTTTAGAATTTTAGAATTTTAGAATTTTAGAATTTTAGAATTTTAGAATTTTAGAATTTTAGAATTTTAGAATTTTAGAATTTTAGAATTTTAGAATTTTAGAATTTTAGAATTTTAGAATTTTAGAATTTTAGAATTTTAGAATTTTAGAATTTTAGAATTTTAGAATTTTAGAATTTTAGAATTTTAGAATTTTAGAATTTTAGAATTTTAGAATTTTAGAATTTTAGAATTTTAGAATTTTAGAATTTTAGAATTTTAGAATTTTAGAATTTTAGAATTTTAGAATTTTAGAATTTTAGAATTTTAGAATTTTAGAATTTTAGAATTTTAGAATTTTAGAATTGTTAGAATTTTAGAATTTTAGAATTTTAGAATTTTAGAATTTTAGAATTTTAGAATTTTAGAATTTTAGAATTTTAGAATTTTAGAATTTTAGAATTTTAGAATTTTAGAATTTTAGAATTTTAGAATTTTAGAATTTTAGAATTTTAGAATTTTAGAATTTTAGAATTTTAGAATTTTAGAATTTTAGAATTTTAGAATTTTAGAATTTTAGAATTTTAGAATTTTAGAATTTTAGAATTTTAGAATTTTAGAATTTTAGAATTTTAGAATTTTAGAATTTTAGAATTTTAGAATTTTAGAATTTTAGAATTTTAGAATTTTAGAATTTTAGAATTTTAGAATTTTAGAATTTTAGAATTTTAGAATTTTAGAATTTTAGAATTTTAGAATTTTAGAATTTTAGAATTTTAGAATTTTAGAATTTTAGAATTTTAGAATTTTAGAATTTTAGAATTTTAGAATTTTAGAATTTTAGAATTTTAGAATTTTAGAATTTTAGAATTTTAGAATTTTAGAATTTTAGAATTTTAGAATTTTAGAATTTTAGAATTTTAGAATTTTAGAATTTTAGAATTTTAGAATTTTAGAATTTTAGAATTTTAGAATTTTAGAATTTTAGAATTTTAGAATTTTAGAATTTTAGAATTTTAGAATTTTAGAATTTTAGAATTTTAGAATTTTAGAATTTTAGAATTTTAGAATTTTAGAATTTTAGAATTTTAGAATTTTAGAATTTTAGAATTTTAGAATTTTAGAATTTTAGAATTTTAGAATTTTAGAATTTTAGAATTTTAGAATTTTAGAATTTTAGAATTTTAGAATTTTAGAATTTTAGAATTTTAGAATTTTAGAATTTTAGAATTTTAGAATTTTAGAATTTTAGAATTTTAGAATTTTAGAATTTTAGAATTTTAGAATTTTAGAATTTTAGAATTTTAGAATTTTAGAATTTTAGAATTTTAGAATTTTAGAATTTTAGAATTTTAGAATTTTAGAATTTTAGAATTTTAGAATTTTAGAATTTTAGAATTTTAGAATTTTAGAATTTTAGAATTTTAGAATTTTAGAATTTTAGAATTTTAGAATTTTAGAATTTTAGAATTTTAGAATTTTAGAATTTTAGAATTTTAGAATTTTAGAATTTTAGAATTTTAGAATTTTAGAATTTTAGAATTTTAGAATTTTAGAATTTTAGAATTTTAGAATTTTAGAATTTTAGAATTTTAGAATTTTAGAATTTTAGAATTTTAGAATTTTAGAATTTTAGAATTTTAGAATTTTAGAATTTTAGAATTTTAGAATTTTAGAATTTTAGAATTTTAGAATTTTAGAATTTTAGAATTTTAGAATTTTAGAATTTTAGAATTTTAGAATTTTAGAATTTTAGAATTTTAGAATTTTAGAATTTTAGAATTTTAGAATTTTAGAATTTTAGAATTTTAGAATTTTAGAATTTTAGAATTTTAGAATTTTAGAATTTTAGAATTTTAGAATTTTAGAATTTTAGAATTTTAGAATTTTAGAATTTTAGAATTTTAGAATTTTAGAATTTTAGAATTTTAGAATTTTAGAATTTTAGAATTTTAGAATTTTAGAATTTTAGAATTTTAGAATTTTAGAATTTTAGAATTTTAGAATTTTAGAATTTTAGAATTTTAGAATTTTAGAATTTTAGAATTTTAGAATTTTAGAATTTTAGAATTTTAGAATTTTAGAATTTTAGAATTTTAGAATTTTAGAATTTTAGAATTTTAGAATTTTAGAATTTTAGAATTTTAGAATTTTAGAATTTTAGAATTTTAGAATTTTAGAATTTTAGAATTTTAGAATTTTAGAATTTTAGAATTTTAGAATTTTAGAATTTTAGAATTTTAGAATTTTAGAATTTTAGAATTTTAGAATTTTAGAATTTTAGAATTTTAGAATTTTAGAATTTTAGAATTTTAGAATTTTAGAATTTTAGAATTTTAGAATTTTAGAATTTTAGAATTTTAGAATTTTAGAATTTTAGAATTTTAGAATTTTAGAATTTTAGAATTTTAGAATTTTAGAATTTTAGAATTTTAGAATTTTAGAATTTTAGAATTTTAGAATTTTAGAATTTTAGAATTTTAGAATTTTAGAATTTTAGAATTTTAGAATTTTAGAATTTTAGAATTTTAGAATTTTAGAATTTTAGAATTTTAGAATTTTAGAATTTTAGAATTTTAGAATTTTAGAATTTTAGAATTTTAGAATTTTAGAATTTTAGAATTTTAGAATTTTAGAATTTTAGAATTTTAGAATTTTAGAATTTTAGAATTTTAGAATTTTAGAATTTTAGAATTTTAGAATTTTAGAATTTTAGAATTTTAGAATTTTAGAATTTTAGAATTTTAGAATTTTAGAATTTTAGAATTTTAGAATTTTAGAATTTTAGAATTTTAGAATTTTAGAATTTTAGAATTTTAGAATTTTAGAATTTTAGAATTTTAGAATTTTAGAATTTTAGAATTTTAGAATTTTAGAATTTTAGAATTTTAGAATTTTAGAATTTTAGAATTTTAGAATTTTAGAATTTTAGAATTTTAGAATTTTAGAATTTTAGAATTTTAGAATTTTAGAATTTTAGAATTTTAGAATTTTAGAATTTTAGAATTTTAGAATTTTAGAATTTTAGAATTTTAGAATTTTAGAATTTTAGAATTTTAGAATTTTAGAATTTTAGAATTTTAGAATTTTAGAATTTTAGAATTTTAGAATTTTAGAATTTTAGAATTTTAGAATTTTAGAATTTTAGAATTTTAGAATTTTATTTAGAATTTTAGAATTTTAGAATTTTAGAATTTTAGAATTTTAGAATTTTAGAATTTTAGAATTTTAGAATTTTAGAATTTTAGAATTTTAGAATTTTAGAATTTTAGAATTTTAGAATTTTAGAATTTTAGAATTTTAGAATTTTAGAATTTTAGAATTTTAGAATTTTAGAATTTTAGAATTTTAGAATTTTAGAATTTTAGAATTTTAGAATTTTAGAATTTTAGAATTTTAGAATTTTAGAATTTTAGAATTTTAGAATTTTAGAATTTTAGAATTTTAGAATTTTAGAATTTTAGAATTTTAGAATTTTAGAATTTTAGAATTTTAGAATTTTAGAATTTTAGAATTTAGAATTTTAGAATTTTAGAATTTTAGAATTTTAGAATTTTAGAATTTTAGAATTTTGAATTTTGGAATTTTGGAATTTTGGAATTTTGGAATTTTAGGAATTTTAGAATTTTAGAATTTTAGAATTTTAGAATTTTAGAATTTTAGAATTTTAGAATTTTAGAATTTTAGAATTTTAGAGTTTTAGAGTTTTAGAATTTTAGAATTTTAGAATTTTAGAATTTTAGAATTTTAGAATTTTAGAATTTTAGAATTTTAGAATTTTAGAATTTTAGAATTTTAGAATTTTAGAATTTTAGAATTTTAGAATTTTAGAATTTTAGAATTTTAGAATTTTAGAATTTTAGAATTTTAGAATTTAGAATTTAGAATTTTAGAATTTTAGAATTTTAGAATTTTAGAATTTTAGAATTTTAGAATTTTAGAATTTTAGAATTTTAGAATTTTAGAATTTTAGAATTTTAGAATTTTAGAATTTTAGAATTTTAGAATTTTAGAATTTTAGAATTTTAGAATTTTAGAATTTTAGAATTTTAGAATTTTAGAATTTTAGAATTTTAGAATTTTAGAATTTTAGAATTTTAGAATTTTAGAATTTTAGAATTTTAGAATTTTAGAATTTTAGAATTTTAGAATTTTAGAATTTTAGAATTTTAGAATTTAAGAATTTTAGAATTTTAGAATTTTAGAATTTTAGAATTTTAGAATTTTAGAATTTTAGAATTTTAGAATTTTAGAATTTTAGAATTTTAGAATTTTAGAATTTTAGAATTTTAGAATTTTAGAATTTTAGAATTTTAGAATTTTAGAATTTTAGAATTTTAGAATTTTAGAATTTTAGAATTTTAGAATTTTAGAATTTTAGAATTTTAGAATTTTAGAATTTTAGAATTTTAGAATTTTAGAATTTTAGAATTTTAGAATTTTAGAATTTTAGAATTTTAGAATTTTAGAATTTTAGAATTTTAGAATTTTAGAATTTTAGAATTTTAGAATTTTAGAATTTTAGAATTTTAGAATTTTAGAATTTTAGAATTTTAGAATTTTAGAATTTTAGAATTTTAGAATTTTAGAATTTTAGAATTTTAGAATTTTAGAATTTTAGAATTTTAGAATTTTAGAATTTTAGAATTTTAGAATTTTAGAATTTTAGAATTTTAGAATTTTAGAATTTTAGAATTTTAGAATTTTAGAATTTTAGAATTTTAGAATTTTAGAATTTTAGAATTTTAGAATTTTAGAATTTTAGAATTTTAGAATTTTAGAATTTTAGAATTTTAGAATTTTAGAATTTTAGAATTTTAGAATTTTAGAATTTTAGAATTTTAGAATTTTAGAATTTTAGAATTTTAGAATTTTAGAATTTTAGAATTTTAGAATTTTAGAATTTTAGAATTTTAGAATTTTAGAATTTTAGAATTTTAGAATTTTAGAATTTTAGAATTTTAGAATTTTAGAATTTTAGAATTTTAGAATTTTAGAATTTTAGAATTTTAGAATTTTAGAATTTTAGAATTTTAGAATTTTAGAATTTTAGAATTTTAGAATTTTAGAATTTTAGAATTTTAGAATTTTAGAATTTTAGAATTTTAGAATTTTAGAATTTTAGAATTTTAGAATTTTAGAATTTTAGAATTTTAGAATTTTAGAATTTTAGAATTTTAGAATTTTAGAATTTTAGAATTTTAGAATTTTAGAATTTTAGAATTTTAGAATTTTAGAATTTTAGAATTTTAGAATTTTTGAATTTTTGAATTTTTGAATTTTTGAATTTTTGAATTTTTGAATTTTTGAATTTTTGAATTTTTGAATTTTAGAATTTTAGAATTTTAGAATTTTTGAATTTTTGAATTTTTGAATTTTAGAATTTTAGAATTTTAGAATTTTAGAATTTTAGAATTTTAGAATTTTAGAATTTTAGAATTTTAGAATTTTAGAATTTTAGAATTTTAGAATTTTAGAATTTTAGAATTTTAGAATTTTAGAATTTTAGAATTTTAGAATTTTAGAATTTTAGAATTTTAGAATTTTAGAATTTTAGAATTTTAGAATTTTAGAATTTTAGAATTTTAGAATTTTAGAATTTTAGAATTTTAGAATTTTAGAATTTTAGAATTTTAGAATTTTAGAATTTTAGAATTTTAGAATTTTAGAATTTTAGAATTTTAGAATTTTAGAATTTTAGAATTTTAGAATTTTAGAATTTTAGAATTTTAGAATTTTAGAATTTTAGAATTTTAGAATTTTAGAATTTTAGAATTTTAGAATTTTAGAATTTTAGAATTTTAGAATTTTAGAATTTTAGAATTTTAGAATTTTAGAATTTTAGAATTTTAGAATTTTAGAATTTTAGAATTTTAGAATTTTAGAATTTTAGAATTTTAGAATTTTAGAATTTTAGAATTTTAGAATTTTAGAATTTTAGAATTTTAGAATTTTAGAATTTTAGAATTTTAGAATTTTAGAATTTTAGAATTTTAGAATTTTAGAATTTTAGAATTTTAGAATTTTAGAATTTTAGAATTTTAGAATTTTAGAATTTTAGAATTTTAGAATTTTAGAATTTTAGAATTTTAGAATTTTAGAATTTTAGAATTTTAGAATTTTAGAATTTTAGAATTTTAGAATTTTAGAATTTTAGAATTTTAGAATTTTAGAATTTTAGAATTTTAGAATTTTAGAATTTTAGAATTTTAGAATTTTAGAATTTTAGAATTTTAGAATTTTAGAATTTTAGAATTTTAGAATTTTAGAATTTTAGAATTTTAGAATTTTAGAATTTTAGAATTTTAGAATTTTAGAATTTTAGAATTTTAGAATTTTAGAATTTTAGAATTTTAGAATTTTAGAATTTTAGAATTTTAGAATTTTAGAATTTTAGAATTTTAGAATTTTAGAATTTTAGAATTTTAGAATTTTAGAATTTTAGAATTTTAGAATTTTAGAATTTTAGAATTTTAGAATTTTAGAATTTTAGAATTTTAGAATTTTAGAATTTTAGAATTTTAGAATTTTAGAATTTTAGAATTTTAGAATTTTAGAATTTTAGAATTTTAGAATTTTAGAATTTTAGAATTTTAGAATTTTAGAATTTTAGAATTTTAGAATTTTAGAATTTTAGAATTTTAGAATTTTAGAATTTTAGAATTTTAGAATTTTAGAATTTTAGAATTTTAGAATTTTAGAATTTTAGAATTTTAGAATTTTAGAATTTTAGAATTTTAGAATTTTAGAATTTTAGAATTTTAGAATTTTAGAATTTTAGAATTTTAGAATTTTAGAATTTTAGAATTTTAGAATTTTAGAATTTTAGAATTTTAGAATTTTAGAATTTTAGAATTTTAGAATTTTAGAATTTTAGAATTTTAGAATTTTAGAATTTTAGAATTTTAGAATTTTAGAATTTTAGAATTTTAGAATTTTAGAATTTTAGAATTTTAGAATTTTAGAATTTTAGAATTTTAGAATTTTAGAATTTTAGAATTTTAGAATTTTAGAATTTTAGAATTTTAGAATTTTAGAATTTTAGAATTTTAGAATTTTAGAATTTTAGAATTTTAGAATTTTAGAATTTTAGAATTTTAGAATTTTAGAATTTTAGAATTTTAGAATTTTAGAATTTTAGAATTTTAGAATTTTAGAATTTTAGAATTTTAGAATTTTAGAATTTTAGAATTTTAGAATTTTAGAATTTTAGAATTTTAGAATTTTAGAATTTTAGAATTTTAGAATTTTAGAATTTTAGAATTTTAGAATTTTAGAATTTTAGAATTTTAGAATTTTAGAATTTTAGAATTTTAGAATTTTAGAATTTTAGAATTTTAGAATTTTAGAATTTTAGAATTTTAGAATTTTAGAATTTTAGAATTTTAGAATTTTAGAATTTTAGAATTTTAGAATTTTAGAATTTTAGAATTTTAGAATTTTAGAATTTTAGAATTTTAGAATTTTAGAATTTTAGAATTTTAGAATTTTAGAATTTTAGAATTTTAGAATTTTAGAATTTTAGAATTTTAGAATTTTAGAATTTTAGAATTTAGAATTTTTGAATTTTAGAATTTTAGAATTTTAGAATTTTAGAATTTTAGGATCTTAGAATTTTACAATTTTACAGTTTTCCAGGTTTTCCAGTTTTCAGTTTCAGAATTTTAGAACTTTTGAATTTTTGAATCTTTGAATTTTTGAATTCTTGAATTTTTGAATTTTTGAATTTTTGAATTTTTGAATTTTTGAATTTTTGAATTTTTGAATTTTTGAATTTTTGAATTTTTGAATTTTTGAATTTTTGAATTTTTGAATTTTTGAATTTTTGAATTTTTGAATTTTTGAATTTTTGAATTTTCGAATTTTTGAATTTTTGAATTTTTGAATTTTTGAATTTTTGAATTTTTGAATTTTTGAATTTTTGAATTTTTGAATTTTTGAATTTTTGAATTTTTGAATTTTTGAATTTTTGAATTTTTGAATTTTTGAATTTTTGAATTTTTGAATTTTTGAATTTTTGAATTTTTGAATTTTTGAATTTTTGAATTTTTGAATTTTTGAATTTTTGAATTTTTGAATTTTTGAATTTTTGAATTTTTGAATTTTTGAATTTTTGAATTTTTGAATTTTTGAATTTTTGAATTTTTGAATTTTTGAATTTTTGAATTTTTGAATTTTTGAATTTTTGAATTTTTGAATTTTTGAATTTTTGAATTTTTGAATTTTTGAATTTTTGAATTTTTGAATTTTTGAATTTTTGAATTTTTGAATTTTTGAATTTTTGAATTTTCGAATTTTTGAATCTTTGAATTTTTGAATTTTTGAATCTTTGAATTTTTGAATTTTTGAATCTTTGAATTTTTTGAATTTTTGAATTTTTGAATTTTTGAATTTTTGAATTTTTGAATCTTTGAATTCTTGAATTTTTGAATTTTTGAATTTTTGAATTTTTGAATTTTTGAATATTTGAATTTTTGAATTTTTGAATTTTTGAATTTTTGAATTTTTGAATTTTTGAATTTTTGAATTTTTGAATTTTTGAATTTTTGAATTTTTGAATTTTTGAATTTTTGAATTTTTGAATTTTTGAATTTTTGAATTTTTGAATTTTCGAATTTTTGAATTTTTGAATTTTTGAATTTTTGAATTCTTGAGTTTTTGAATTTTTGAATTTTTGAATTTTTGAATTTTTGAATTTTTGAATTTTTGAATTTTTGAATTTTTGAATTTTTGAATTTTTGAATTTTTGAATTTTTGAATTTTTGAATTTTTGAATTTTTGAATTTTTGAATTTTTGAATTTTTGAATTTTTGAATTTTTGAATTTTTGAATTTTTGAATTTTTGAATTTTTGAATTTTTGAATTTTTGAATTTTTGAATTTTTGAATTTTTGAATTTTTGAATATTTGAATTTTTGAATTTTTGAATTTTTGAATCTTTGAATTTTTGAATTTTTGAATTTTTGAATTTTTGAATTTTTGAATTTTTGAATTTTTGAATTTTTGAATTTTTGAATTTTTGAATTTTTGAATTTTTGAATTTTTGAATTTTTGAATTTTCGAATTTTTGAATTTTTGAATTTTTGAATTTTTGAATTTTTGAATTTTTGAATTTTTGAATTTTTGAATTTTTGAATTTTTGAATTTTTGAATTTTTGAATTTTTAAATCTTTGAATTTTTGAATTTTTGAATTTTTGAATTTTTGAATTTTTGAATTTTTGAATTTTTGAATTTTTGAATTTTTGAATTTTTGAATTTTTGAATTTTTGAATTTTTGAATTTTTGAATTTTTGAAATTTTGAATTTTTGAATTTTTAAATTTTTGAATTTTTGAATTTTTGAATTTTTGAATTTTTGAATTTTTGAATTTTTGAATTTTTGAATTTTTGAATTTTTGAATTTTTGAATTTTTGAATTTTTGAATTTTTGAATTTTTGAATTTTTGAATTTTTGAATTTTTGAATTTTTGAATTTTTGAATTTTGAATTTTTGAATTTTTGAATTTTTGAATTTTTGAATTTTTGAATTTTTGAATTTTTGAATTTTTGAATTTTTGAATTTTTGAATTTTTGAATTTTTGAATTTTTGAATTTTTGAATTTTTGAATTTTTGAATTTTTGAATTTTTGAATTTTTGAATTTTTGAATTTTTGAATTTTTGAATTTTTGAATTTTTGAATTTTTGAATTTTTGAATTTTTGAATTTTTGAATTTTTGAATTTTTGAATTTTTGAATTTTTGAATTTTTGAATTTTTGAATTTTTGAATTTTTGAATTTTTGAATTTTTGAATTTTGAATTTTGAATTTTTGAATTTTTGAATTTTTGAATTTTTGAATTTTTGAATTTTTGAATTTTTGAATTTTTGAATTTTCGAATTTTTGAATTTTTGAATTTTTGAATTTTTTAATTTTTGAATTTTTGAATTTTTGAATTTTTGAATTTTTGAATTTTTGAATTTTTGAATTTTTGAATTTTTGAATTTTTGAATTTTTGAATTTTTGAATTTTTGAATTTTTGAATTTTTGAATTTTTGAATTTTTGAATTTTTGAATTTTTGAATTTTTGAATTTTTGAATTTTTGAATTTTTGAATTTTTGAATTTTTGAATTTTTGAATTTTTGAATTTTTGAATTTTTGAATTTTTGAATTTTTGAATTTTTGAATTTTTGAATTTTTGAATTTTTGAATTTTTGAATTTTTGAATTTTTGAATTTTTGAATTTTTGAATTTTTGAATTTTTGAATTTTTGAATTTTTGAATTTTTGAATTTTTGAATTTTTGAATTTTTGAATTTTTGAATTTTTGAATTTTTGAATTTTTGAATTTTTGAATTTTTGAATTTTTGAATTTTTGAATTTTTGAATTTTTGAATCTTTGAATTTTGAATTTTTGAATTTTTGAATTTTTGAATTTTTGAATTTTTGAATTTTTGAATTTTTGAATTTTTGAATTTTTGAATTTTTGAATTTTTGAATTTTTGAATTTTTGAATTTTTGAATTTTTGAATTTTGAATTTTTGAATTTTTGAATTTTTGAATTTTGAATTTTTGAATTTTTGAATTTTTGAATTTTTGAATTTTTGAATTTTTGAATTTTTGAATTTTTGAATTTTTGAATTTTTGAATTTTTGAATTTTTGAATTTTTGAATTTTTGAATTTCTGAATTTTTGAATTTTTGAATTTTTGAATTTTTGAATTTTTGAATTTTTGAATTTTTGAATTTTTGAATTTTTGAATTTTTGAATTTTTGAATTTTTGAATTTTTGAATTTTTGAATTTTTGAATTTTTGAATTTTTGAATTTTTGAATTTTTGAATTTTTGAATTTTTGAATTTTTGAATTTTTGAATTTTTGAATTTTTGAATTTTTGAATTTTTAGAATTTTTGAATTTTTGAATTTTTGAATTTTTGAATTTTTGAATTTTTGAATTTTTGAATTTTTGAATTTTTGAATTTTTGAATTTTTGAATTTTTGAATTTTTGAATTTTTGAATTTTTGAATTTTTGAATTTTTGAATTTTTGAATTTTTGAATTTTTGAATTTTTGAATTTTTGAATTTTTGAATTTTTGAATTTTTGAATTTTTGAATTTTTGAATTTTTGAATTTTTAAATTTTGAATTTTTGAATTTTTGAATTTTTGAATTTTTGAATTTTTGAATTTTTGAATTTTTGAATTTTTGAATTTTTGAATTTTTGAATTTTTGAATTTTTGAATTTTTGAATTTTTGAATTTTTGAATTTTTGAATTTTTGAATTTTTGAATTTTTGAATTTTTGAATTTTTGAATTTTTGAATTTTTGAATTTTTGAATTTTTGAATTTTTGAATTTTTGAATTTTTGAATTTTTGAATTTTTGAATTTTTGAATTTTTGAATTTTTGAATTTTTGAATTTTTGAATTTTTGAATTTTTGAATTTTAGAATTTTTGAATTTTTGAATTTTTGAATTTTTGAATTTTTGAATTTTTGAATTTTTGAATTTTTGAATTTTTGAATTTTTGAATTTTTGAATTTTTGAATTTTTGAATTTTTGAATTTTTGAATTTTTGAATTTTTGAATTTTTGAATTTTTAGAATTTTTGAATTTTTGAATTTTTGAATTTTTGAATTTTTGAATTTTTGAATTTTTGAATTTTTGAATTTTTAATTTTTGAATTTTTGAATTTTTGAATTTTTGAATTTTTGAATTTTTGAATTTTTGAATTTTTGAATTTTTGAATTTTTGAATTTTTGAATTTTTGAATTTTTGAATTTTTGAATTTTTGAATTTTTGAATTTTTGAATTTTTGAATTTTTGAATTTTTGAATTTTTGAATTTTTGATTTTTTGAATTTTTGAATTTTTGAATTTTTGAATTTTTGAATTTTTGAATTTTTGAATTTTTGAATTTTTGAATTTTTGAATTTTTGAATTTTTGAATTTTTGAATTTTTGAATTTTTGAATTTTTGAATTTTTGAATTTTTGAATTTTTGAATTTTTGAATTTTTGAATTTTTGAATTTTTGAATTTTTGAATTTTTGAATTTTTGAATTTTTGAATTTTTGAATTTTTGAATTTTTGAATTTTTGAATTTTTGAATTTTTGAATTTTTGAATTTTTGAATTTTTGAATTTTTGAATTTTTGAATTTTTGAATTTTAGAATTTTTGAATTTTTGAATTTTTGAATTTTTGAATTTTTGAATTTTTGAATTTTTGAATTTTTGAATTTTTGAATTTTTGAATTTTTGAATTTTTGAATTTTTGAATTTTTGAATTTTTGAATTTTTGAATTTTTGAATTTTTGAACTTTTGAATTTTTGAATTTTTGAATTCTTAAATTTTTGAATTTTTGAATTTTTGAATTTTTGAATTTTTGAATTTTTGAATTTTTGAATTTTTGAATTTTTGAATTTTTGAATTTTTGAATTTTTGAATTTTTGAATTTTTGAATTTTTGAATTTTTGAATTTTTGAATTTTTGAATTTTTGAATTTTTGAATTTTTGAATCTTTGAATTTTTGAATTTTTGAATTTTTGAATTTTTGAATTTTTGAATTTTTGAATTTTTGAATTTTTGAATTTTTGAATTCTTGAATTTTTGAATTTTTGAATTTTTGAATTTTTGAATTTTTGAATTTTTGAATTTTTGAATTTTTGAATTTTTGAATTTTTGAATTTTTGAATTTTTGAATTTTTGAATTTCTGAATTTTTGAATTTTTGAATTTTTGAATTTTTGAATTTTTGAATTTTTGAATTCTTGAATTCTTGAATTTTTGAATTTTTGAATTTTTGAATTTTTGAATTTTTGAATTTTTGAATTTTTGAATTTTTGAATTTTTGAATTTTTGAATTTTTGAACTTTTGAATTTTTGAATTTTTGAATTCTTAAATTTTTGAATTTTTGAATTTTTGAATTTTTGAATTTTTGAATTTTTGAATTTTTGAATTTTTGAATTTTTGAATTTTTGAATTTTTGAATTTTTGAATTTTTGAATTTTTGAATTTTTGAATTTTTGAATTTTTGAATTTTTGAATTTTTGAATTTTTGAATTTTTGAATCTTTGAATTTTTGAATTTTTGAATTTTTGAATTTTTGA
Organism: Topomyia yanbarensis; assembly: GCF_030247195.1. NCBI lineage: Eukaryota > Metazoa > Arthropoda > Insecta > Diptera > Culicidae > Topomyia > Topomyia yanbarensis. The sequence goes on along the minus strand of NW_026683817.1, from coordinate 1,029 downwards.
ATTTTTGAATTTTTGAATTTTTGAATTTTTGAATTTTTGAATTTTTGAATTTTTGAATTTTTGAATTTTTGAATTTTTGAATTTTTGAATTTTTGAGTTTTTGAATCTTTGAATTTTAGAAATTTAGAATTTTAGAATTTTAGAATTTTAGAATTTTAGAATTTTAGAATTTTAGAATTTTAGAATTTTAGAATTTTAGAATTTTAGAATTTTAGAATTTTAGAATTTTAGAATTTTAGAATTTTAGAATTTCAGAATTTTAGAATATCGGCATTTTGGAATTTTGGAATGTTGGAATTTTGGAATGTTGGAATTTTGGAATGTTGGAATTTTGGAATTTTGAATTCTGGAATTTTAGAATATTGGAATTTTAGGATTTTAGAATTTTGGATTTTTTTGGTATCAGAATTTCGGAATTTCATATTATTAGAAGTTCAAGATTTTAAGATTTTAGAATTTTATGATTCCTGGGTTTTAAAATTCCAGGGATTTGGATTTTTAGAATCTAAGGATTTTAGAATTTTAGAATTCGATTTGTATATTAGAACAGTCTTTTTCAATACAATCAGTCTTTCTCAAGACTAACTACTTTTTCTACCTAATCAGTCTTTTTCAAGGCTAAAACTTTTCAAGAATAATTCATCCTAAAGAAATATTTATTTCTTCAAACATATCTGGTTCCTCCCAGAAAGACCGTGTGCCAAACATTAAAAATAATATTAATATTGAAGACGACGCGGCGCGGTAGTTTTTCTGTGCCGGGGTGGAATCCGGACAAACCTTGGCGAATTCGAATATCCAACGGTTTGAATATTCCACGCTCTCGTTAGTACTGTTTTGGTTTCGCATACGTCAAGCCGTGCCCTAAAGAGTGCTCATCGATGTTTCTCTTGTTAACCCGTCGAATTTTTCATTCGCTTTTCTAATATCGTGTACAGTCGATAGCTAGCAACTAACCCGTCGTTCTAGAAAGCTTTATACGCGGCAGCCTTCTCCGCGTAAACGTCAGAGCACGTCCCATTACGGGTT
>NW_026683816.1:0-22000 GCF_030247195.1 Topomyia yanbarensis | reverse complement strand
GGAGGAAAACTGGGAAAATTTTGTGTTCCAATACTATCATTTTGTAACCTGATATTGCTGCTATCGCATTGAAAAGTATAATATCGCACATAGCTATCTATAGCGCATAATTTCACGAATCAGTTATGATTCATTTTTATATGAAATCTTCTGTGCATATTTGTGACACGTCATCCATATTTTATCATCAATACACACTTATGACACGTATGCGAGCGACTTTGGTTTACATTTAAGGCAAAAACTGTAAGTGTAGTCAACCGATCTTCACACAAATCGAGAGATTACTTCAGAAAAGATAGAAGCATCGAATGTTTTCCCCGAAAAGCTTGTAGCATTTATAAATTTTAAGATATTCAATCTCAAACTTTAAAAATCGTTTTTCTCGAAAAGTGCTAAATGGCGCTTGTCATAAGATAGCACAACAGCGACGATTTGTATTTGTATTTGTATTTGTATTTGCATTTGTATTGGTATTTGTATTTGTATTTGTATTTGTATTTGCATTTGTATTTGTATTTGTATTTGCATTTGTATTTGTATTTGCATTTGTATTTGCATTTGTATTTGTATTTGTATTTGTATCTGTATCTGTATCTGTATTTGTATCTGTATTTGTATTTGTATTTGTATTTGTATTTGTATTTGTATTTGTATTTGTATTTGTATTTGTATTTGTATTTGTATTTGTATTTGTATTTGTATTTGTATTTGTATTTGTATTTGTATTTGTATTTGTATTTGTATTTGTATTTGTATTTGTATTTGTATTTGTATTTGTATTTGTATTTGTATTTGTATTTGTATTTGTATTTGTATTTGTATTTGTATTTGTATTTGTATTTGTATTTGTATTTGTATTTGTATTTGTATTTGTATTTGTATTTGTATTTGTATTTGTATTTGTATTTGTATTTGTATTTGTATTTGTATTTGTATTTGTATTTGTATTTGTATTTGTATTTGTATTTGTATTTGTATTTGTATTTGTATTTGTATTTGTATTTGTATTTGTATTTGTATTTGTATTTGTATTTGTATTTGTATTTGTATTTGTATTTGTATTTGTATTTGTATTTGTATTTGTATTTGTATTTGTATTTGTATTTGTATTTGTATTTGTATTTGTATTTGTATTTGTATTTGTATTTGTATTTGTATTTGTATTTGTATTTGTATTTGTATTTGTATTTGTATTTGTATTTGTATTTGTATTTGTATTTGTATTTGTATTTGTATTTGTATTTGTATTTGTATTTGTATTTGTATTTGTATTTGTATTTGTATTTGTATTTGTATTTGTATTTGTATTTGTATTTGTATTTGTATTTGTATTTGTATTTGTATTTGTATTTGTATTTGTATTTGTATTTGTATTTGTATTTGTATTTGTATTTGTATTTGTATTTGTATTTGTATTTGTATTTGTATTTGTATTTGTATTTGTATTTGTATTTGTATTTGTATTTGTATTTGTATTTGTATTTGTATTTGTATTTGTATTTGTATTTGTATTTGTATTTGTATTTGTATTTGTATTTGTATTTGTATTTGTATTTGTATTTGTATTTGTATTTGTATTTGTATTTGTATTTGTATTTGTATTTGTATTTGTATTTGTATTTGTATTTGTATTTGTATTTGTATTTGTATTTGTATTTGTATTTGTATTTGTATTTGTATTTGTATTTGTATTTGTATTTGTATTTGTATTTGTATTTGTATTTGTATTTGTATTTGTATTTGTATTTGTATTTGTATTTGTATTTGTATTTGTATTTGTATTTGTATTTGTATTTGTATTTGTATTTGTATTTGTATTTGTATTTGTATTTGTATTTGTATTTGTATTTGTATTTGTATTTGTATTTGTATTTGTATTTGTATTTGTATTTGTATTTGTATTTGTATTTGTATTTGTATTTGTATTTGTATTTGTATTTGTATTTGTATTTGTATTTGTATTTGTATTTGTATTTGTATTTGTATTTGTATTTGTATTTGTATTTGTATTTGTATTTGTATTTGTATTTGTATTTGTATTTGTATTTGTATTTGTATTTGTATTTGTATTTGTATTTGTATTTGTATTTGTATTTGTATTTGTATTTGTATTTGTATTTGTATTTGTATTTGTATTTGTATTTGTATTTGTATTTGTATTTGTATTTGTATTTGTATTTGTATTTGTATTTGTATTTGTATTTGTATTTGTATTTGTATTTGTATTTGTATTTGTATTTGTATTTGTATTTGTATTTGTATTTGTATTTGTATTTGTATTTGTATTTGTATTTGTATTTGTATTTGTATTTGTATTTGTATTTGTATTTGTATTTGTATTTGTATTTGTATTTGTATTTGTATTTGTATTTGTATTTGTATTTGTATTTGTATTTGTATTTGTATTTGTATTTGTATTTGTATTTGTATTTGTATTTGTATTTGTATTTGTATTTGTATTTGTATTTGTATTTGTATTTGTATTTGTATTTGTATTTGTATTTGTATTTGTATTTGTATTTGTATTTGTATTTGTATTTGTATTTGTATTTGTATTTGTATTTGTATTTGTATTTGTATTTGTATTTGTATTTGTATTTGTATTTGTATTTGTATTTGTATTTGTATTTGTATTTGTATTTGTATTTGTATTTGTATTTGTATTTGTATTTGTATTTGTATTTGTATTTGTATTTGTATTTGTATTTGTATTTGTATTTGTATTTGTATTTGTATTTGTATTTGTATTTGTATTTGTATTTGTATTTGTATTTGTATTTGTATTTGTATTTGTATTTGTATTTGTATTTGTATTTGTATTTGTATTTGTATTTGTATTTGTATTTGTATTTGTATTTGTATTTGTATTTGTATTTGTATTTGTATTTGTATTTGTATTTGTATTTGTATTTGTATTTGTATTTGTATTTGTATTTGTATTTGTATTTGTATTTGTATTTGTATTTGTATTTGTATTTGTATTTGTATTTGTATTTGTATTTGTATTTGTATTTGTATTTGTATTTGTATTTGTATTTGTATTTGTATTTGTATTTGTATTTGTATTTGTATTTGTATTTGTATTTGTATTTGTATTTGTATTTGTATTTGTATTTGTATTTGTATTTGTATTTGTATTTGTATTTGTATTTGTATTTGTATTTGTATTTGTATTTGTATTTGTATTTGTATTTGTATTTGTATTTGTATTTGTATTTGTATTTGTATTTGTATTTGTATTTGTATTTGTATTTGTATTTGTATTTGTATTTGTATTTGTATTTGTATTTGTATTTGTATTTGTATTTGTATTTGTATTTGTATTTGTATTTGTATTTGTATTTGTATTTGTATTTGTATTTGTATTTGTATTTGTATTTGTATTTGTATTTGTATTTGTATTTGTATTTGTATTTGTATTTGTATTTGTATTTGTATTTGTATTTGTATTTGTATTTGTATTTGTATTTGTATTTGTATTTGTATTTGTATTTGTATTTGTATTTGTATTTGTATTTGTATTTGTATTTGTATTTGTATTTGTATTTGTATTTGTATTTGTATTTGTATTTGTATTTGTATTTGTATTTGTATTTGTATTTGTATTTGTATTTGTATTTGTATTTGTATTTGTATTTGTATTTGTATTTGTATTTGTATTTGTATTTGTATTTGTATTTGTATTTGTATTTGTATTTGTATTTGTATTTGTATTTGTATTTGTATTTGTATTTGTATTTGTATTTGTATTTGTATTTGTATTTGTATTTGTATTTGTATTTGTATTTGTATTTGTATTTGTATTTGTATTTGTATTTGTATTTGTATTTGTATTTGTATTTGTATTTGTATTTGTATTTGTATTTGTATTTGTATTTGTATTTGTATTTGTATTTGTATTTGTATTTGTATTTGTATTTGTATTTGTATTTGTATTTGTATTTGTATTTGTATTTGTATTTGTATTTGTATTTGTATTTGTATTTGTATTTGTATTTGTATTTGTATTTGTATTTGTATTTGTATTTGTATTTGTATTTGTATTTGTATTTGTATTTGTATTTGTATTTGTATTTGTATTTGTATTTGTATTTGTATTTGTATTTGTATTTGTATTTGTATTTGTATTTGTATTTGTATTTGTATTTGTATTTGTATTTGTATTTGTATTTGTATTTGTATTTGTATTTGTATTTGTATTTGTATTTGTATTTGTATTTGTATTTGTATTTGTATTTGTATTTGTATTTGTATTTGTATTTGTATTTGTATTTGTATTTGTATTTGTATTTGTATTTGTATTTGTATTTGTATTTGTATTTGTATTTGTATTTGTATTTGTATTTGTATTTGTATTTGTATTTGTATTTGTATTTGTATTTGTATTTGTATTTGTATTTGTATTTGTATTTGTATTTGTATTTGTATTTGTATTTGTATTTGTATTTGTATTTGTATTTGTATTTGTATTTGTATTTGTATTTGTATTTGTATTTGTATTTGTATTTGTATTTGTATTTGTATTTGTATTTGTATTTGTATTTGTATTTGTATTTGTATTTGTATTTGTATTTGTATTTGTATTTGTATTTGTATTTGTATTTGTATTTGTATTTGTATTTGTATTTGTATTTGTATTTGTATTTGTATTTGTATTTGTATTTGTATTTGTATTTGTATTTGTATTTGTATTTGTATTTGTATTTGTATTTGTATTTGTATTTGTATTTGTATTTGTATTTGTATTTGTATTTGTATTTGTATTTGTATTTGTATTTGTATTTGTATTTGTATTTGTATTTGTATTTGTATTTGTATTTGTATTTGTATTTGTATTTGTATTTGTATTTGTATTTGTATTTGTATTTGTATTTGTATTTGTATTTGTATTTGTATTTGTATTTGTATTTGTATTTGTATTTGTATTTGTATTTGTATTTGTATTTGTATTTGTATTTGTATTTGTATTTGTATTTGTATTTGTATTTGTATTTGTATTTGTATTTGTATTTGTATTTGTATTTGTATTTGTATTTGTATTTGTATTTGTATTTGTATTTGTATTTGTATTTGTATTTGTATTTGTATTTGTATTTGTATTTGTATTTGTATTTGTATTTGTATTTGTATTTGTATTTGTATTTGTATTTGTATTTGTATTTGTATTTGTATTTGTATTTGTATTTGTATTTGTATTTGTATTTGTATTTGTATTTGTATTTGTATTTGTATTTGTATTTGTATTTGTATTTGTATTTGTATTTGTATTTGTATTTGTATTTGTATTTGTATTTGTATTTGTATTTGTATTTGTATTTGTATTTGTATTTGTATTTGTATTTGTATTTGTATTTGTATTTGTATTTGTATTTGTATTTGTATTTGTATTTGTATTTGTATTTGTATTTGTATTTGTATTTGTATTTGTATTTGTATTTGTATTTGTATTTGTATTTGTATTTGTATTTGTATTTGTATTTGTATTTGTATTTGTATTTGTATTTGTATTTGTATTTGTATTTGTATTTGTATTTGTATTTGTATTTGTATTTGTATTTGTATTTGTATTTGTATTTGTATTTGTATTTGTATTTGTATTTGTATTTGTATTTGTATTTGTATTTGTATTTGTATTTGTATTTGTATTTGTATTTGTATTTGTATTTGTATTTGTATTTGTATTTGTATTTGTATTTGTATTTGTATTTGTATTTGTATTTGTATTTGTATTTGTATTTGTATTTGTATTTGTATTTGTATTTGTATTTGTATTTGTATTTGTATTTGTATTTGTATTTGTATTTGTATTTGTATTTGTATTTGTATTTGTATTTGTATTTGTATTTGTATTTGTATTTGTATTTGTATTTGTATTTGTATTTGTATTTGTATTTGTATTTGTATTTGTATTTGTATTTGTATTTGTATTTGTATTTGTATTTGTATTTGTATTTGTATTTGTATTTGTATTTGTATTTGTATTTGTATTTGTATTTGTATTTGTATTTGTATTTGTATTTGTATTTGTATTTGTATTTGTATTTGTATTTGTATTTGTATTTGTATTTGTATTTGTATTTGTATTTGTATTTGTATTTGTATTTGTATTTGTATTTGTATTTGTATTTGTATTTGTATTTGTATTTGTATTTGTATTTGTATTTGTATTTGTATTTGTATTTGTATTTGTATTTGTATTTGTATTTGTATTTGTATTTGTATTTGTATTTGTATTTGTATTTGTATTTGTATTTGTATTTGTATTTGTATTTGTATTTGTATTTGTATTTGTATTTGTATTTGTATTTGTATTTGTATTTGTATTTGTATTTGTATTTGTATTTGTATTTGTATTTGTATTTGTATTTGTATTTGTATTTGTATTTGTATTTGTATTTGTATTTGTATTTGTATTTGTATTTGTATTTGTATTTGTATTTGTATTTGTATTTGTATTTGTATTTGTATTTGTATTTGTATTTGTATTTGTATTTGTATTTGTATTTGTATTTGTATTTGTATTTGTATTTGTATTTGTATTTGTATTTGTATTTGTATTTGTATTTGTATTTGTATTTGTATTTGTATTTGTATTTGTATTTGTATTTGTATTTGTATTTGTATTTGTATTTGTATTTGTATTTGTATTTGTATTTGTATTTGTATTTGTATTTGTATTTGTATTTGTATTTGTATTTGTATTTGTATTTGTATTTGTATTTGTATTTGTATTTGTATTTGTATTTGTATTTGTATTTGTATTTGTATTTGTATTTGTATTTGTATTTGTATTTGTATTTGTATTTGTATTTGTATTTGTATTTGTATTTGTATTTGTATTTGTATTTGTATTTGTATTTGTATTTGTATTTGTATTTGTATTTGTATTTGTATTTGTATTTGTATTTGTATTTGTATTTGTATTTGTATTTGTATTTGTATTTGTATTTGTATTTGTATTTGTATTTGTATTTGTATTTGTATTTGTATTTGTATTTGTATTTGTATTTGTATTTGTATTTGTATTTGTATTTGTATTTGTATTTGTATTTGTATTTGTATTTGTATTTGTATTTGTATTTGTATTTGTATTTGTATTTGTATTTGTATTTGTATTTGTATTTGTATTTGTATTTGTATTTGTATTTGTATTTGTATTTGTATTTGTATTTGTATTTGTATTTGTATTTGTATTTGTATTTGTATTTGTATTTGTATTTGTATTTGTATTTGTATTTGTATTTGTATTTGTATTTGTATTTGTATTTGTATTTGTATTTGTATTTGTATTTGTATTTGTATTTGTATTTGTATTTGTATTTGTATTTGTATTTGTATTTGTATTTGTATTTGTATTTGTATTTGTATTTGTATTTGTATTTGTATTTGTATTTGTATTTGTATTTGTATTTGTATTTGTATTTGTATTTGTATTTGTATTTGTATTTGTATTTGTATTTGTATTTGTATTTGTATTTGTATTTGTATTTGTATTTGTATTTGTATTTGTATTTGTATTTGTATTTGTATTTGTATTTGTATTTGTATTTGTATTTGTATTTGTATTTGTATTTGTATTTGTATTTGTATTTGTATTTGTATTTGTATTTGTATTTGTATTTGTATTTGTATTTGTATTTGTATTTGTATTTGTATTTGTATTTGTATTTGTATTTGTATTTGTATTTGTATTTGTATTTGTATTTGTATTTGTATTTGTATTTGTATTTGTATTTGTATTTGTATTTGTATTTGTATTTGTATTTGTATTTGTATTTGTATTTGTATTTGTATTTGTATTTGTATTTGTATTTGTATTTGTATTTGTATTTGTATTTGTATTTGTATTTGTATTTGTATTTGTATTTGTATTTGTATTTGTATTTGTATTTGTATTTGTATTTGTATTTGTATTTGTATTTGTATTTGTATTTGTATTTGTATTTGTATTTGTATTTGTATTTGTATTTGTATTTGTATTTGTATTTGTATTTGTATTTGTATTTGTATTTGTATTTGTATTTGTATTTGTATTTGTATTTGTATTTGTATTTGTATTTGTATTTGTATTTGTATTTGTATTTGTATTTGTATTTGTATTTGTATTTGTATTTGTATTTGTATTTGTATTTGTATTTGTATTTGTATTTGTATTTGTATTTGTATTTGTATTTGTATTTGTATTTGTATTTGTATTTGTATTTGTATTTGTATTTGTATTTGTATTTGTATTTGTATTTGTATTTGTATTTGTATTTGTATTTGTATTTGTATTTGTATTTGTATTTGTATTTGTATTTGTATTTGTATTTGTATTTGTATTTGTATTTGTATTTGTATTTGTATTTGTATTTGTATTTGTATTTGTATTTGTATTTGTATTTGTATTTGTATTTGTATTTGTATTTGTATTTGTATTTGTATTTGTATTTGTATTTGTATTTGTATTTGTATTTGTATTTGTATTTGTATTTGTATTTGTATTTGTATTTGTATTTGTATTTGTATTTGTATTTGTATTTGTATTTGTATTATTTGTATTTGTATTTGTATTTGTATTTGTATTTGTATTTGTATTTGTATTTGTATTTGTATTTGTATTTGTATTTGTATTTGTATTTGTATTTGTATTTGTATTTGTATTTGTATTTGTATTTGTATTTGTATTTGTATTTGTATTTGTATTTGTATTTGTATTTGTATTTGTATTTGTATTTGTATTTGTATTTGTATTTGTATTTGTATTTGTATTTGTATTTGTATTTGTATTTGTATTTGTATTTGTATTTGTATTTGTATTTGTATTTGTATTTGTATTTGTATTTGTATTTGTATTTGTATTTGTATTTGTATTTGTATTTGTATTTGTATTTGTATTTGTATTTGTATTTGTATTTGTATTTGTATTTGTATTTGTATTTGTATTTGTATTTGTATTTGTATTTGTATTTGTATTTGTATTTGTATTTGTATTTGTATTTGTATTTGTATTTGTATTTGTATTTGTATTTGTATTTGTATTTGTATTTGTATTTGTATTTGTATTTGTATTTGTATTTGTATTTGTATTTGTATTTGTATTTGTATTTGTTTGTATTTGTATTTGTATTTGTATTTGTATTTGTATTTGTATTTGTATTTGTATTTGTATTTGTATTTGTATTTGTATTTGTATTTGTATTTGTATTTGTATTTGTATTTGTATTTGTATTTGTATTTGTATTTGTATTTGTATTTGTATTTGTATTTGTATTTGTATTTGTATTTGTATTTGTATTTGTATTTGTATTTGTATTTGTATTTGTATTTGTATTTGTATTTGTATTTGTATTTGTATTTGTATTTGTATTTGTATTTGTATTTGTATTTGTATTTGTATTTGTATTTGTATTTGTATTTGTATTTGTATTTGTATTTGTATTTGTATTTGTATTTGTATTTGTATTTGTATTTGTATTTGTATTTGTATTTGTATTTGTATTTGTATTTGTATTTGTATTTGTATTTGTATTTGTATTTGTATTTGTATTTGTATTTGTATTTGTATTTGTATTTGTATTTGTATTTGTATTTGTATTTGTATTTGTATTTGTATTTGTATTTGTATTTGTATTTGTATTTGTATTTGTATTTGTATTTGTATTTGTATTTGTATTTGTATTTGTATTTGTATTTGTATTTGTATTTGTATTTGTATTTGTATTTGTATTTGTATTTGTATTTGTATTTGTATTTGTATTTGTATTTGTATTTGTATTTGTATTTGTATTTGTATTTGTATTTGTATTTGTATTTGTATTTGTATTTGTATTTGTATTTGTATTTGTATTTGTATTTGTATTTGTATTTGTATTTGTATTTGTATTTGTATTTGTATTTGTATTTGTATTTGTATTTGTATTTGTATTTGTATTTGTATTTGTATTTGTATTTGTATTTGTATTTGTATTTGTATTTGTATTTGTATTTGTATTTGTATTTGTATTTGTATTTGTATTTGTATTTGTATTTGTATTTGTATTTGTATTTGTATTTGTATTTGTATTTGTATTTGTATTTGTATTTGTATTTGTATTTGTATTTGTATTTGTATTTGTATTTGTATTTGTATTTGTATTTGTATTTGTATTTGTATTTGTATTTGTATTTGTATTTGTATTTGTATTTGTATTTGTATTTGTATTTGTATTTGTATTTGTATTTGTATTTGTATTTGTATTTGTATTTGTATTTGTATTTGTATTTGTATTTGTATTTGTATTTGTATTTGTATTTGTATTTGTTTGTATTTGTATTTGTATTTGTATTTGTATTTGTATTTGTATTTGTATTTGTATTTGTTTTGTATTTGTATTTGTATTTGTATTTGTATTTGTATTTGTATTTGTATTTGTATTTGTATTTGTATTTGTATTTGTATTTGTATTTGTATTTGTATTTGTATTTGTATTTGTATTTGTATTTGTATTTGTATTTGTATTTGTATTTGTATTTGTATTTGTATTTGTATTTGTATTTGTATTTGTATTTGTATTTGTATTTGTATTTGTATTTGTATTTGTATTTGTATTTGTATTTGTATTTGTATTTGTATTTGTATTTGTATTTGTATTTGTATTTGTATTTGTATTTGTATTTGTATTTGTATTTGTATTTGTATTTGTATTTGTATTTGTATTTGTATTTGTATTTGTATTTGTATTTGTATTTGTATTTGTATTTGTATTTGTATTTGTATTTGTATTTGTATTTGTATTATTTGTATTTGTATTTGTATTTGTATTTGTATTTGTATTTGTATTTGTATTTGTATTTGTATTTGTATTTGTATTTGTATTTGTATTTGTATTTGTATTTGTATTTGTATTTGTATTTGTATTTGTATTTGTATTTGTATTTGTATTTGTATTTGTATTTGTATTTGTATTTGTATTTGTATTTGTATTTGTATTTGTATTTGTATTTGTATTTGTATTTGTATTTGTATTTGTATTTGTATTTGTATTTGTATTTGTATTTGTATTTGTATTTGTATTTGTATTTGTATTTGTATTTGTATTTGTATTTGTATTTGTATTTGTATTTGTATTTGTATTTGTATTTGTATTTGTATTTGTATTTGTATTTGTATTTGTATTTGTATTTGTATTTGTATTTGTATTTGTATTTGTATTTGTATTTGTATTTGTATTTGTATTTGTATTTGTATTTGTATTTGTATTTGTATTTGTATTTGTATTTGTATTTGTATTTGTATTTGTATTTGTATTTGTATTTGTATTTGTATTTGTATTTGTATTTGTATTTGTATTTGTATTTGTATTTGTATTTGTATTTGTATTTGTATTTGTATTTGTATTTGTATTTGTATTTGTATTTGTATTTGTATTTGTATTTGTATTTGTATTTGTATTTGTATTTGTATTTGTATTTGTATTTGTATTTGTATTTGTATTTGTATTTGTATTTGTATTTGTATTTGTATTTGTATTTGTATTTGTATTTGTATTTGTATTTGTATTTGTATTTGTATTTGTATTTGTATTTGTATTTGTATTTGTATTTGTATTTGTATTTGTATTTGTATTTGTATTTGTATTTGTATTTGTATTTGTATTTGTATTTGTATTTGTATTTGTATTTGTATTTGTATTTGTATTTGTATTTGTATTTGTATTTGTATTTGTATTTGTATTTGTATTTGTATTTGTATTTGTATTTGTATTTGTATTTGTATTTGTATTTGTATTTGTATTTGTATTTGTATTTGTATTTGTATTTGTATTTGTATTTGTATTTGTATTTGTATTTGTATTTGTATTTGTATTTGTATTTGTATTTGTATTTGTATTTGTATTTGTATTTGTATTTGTATTTGTATTTGTATTTGTATTTGTATTTGTATTTGTATTTGTATTTGTATTTGTATTTGTATTTGTATTTGTATTTGTATTTGTATTTGTATTTGTATTTGTATTTGTATTTGTATTTGTATTTGTATTTGTATTTGTATTTGTATTTGTATTTGTATTTGTATTTGTATTTGTATTTGTATTTGTATTTGTATTTGTATTTGTATTTGTATTTGTATTTGTATTTGTATTTGTATTTGTATTTGTATTTGTATTTGTATTTGTATTTGTATTTGTATTTGTATTTGTATTTGTATTTGTATTTGTATTTGTATTTGTATTTGTATTTGTATTTGTATTTGTATTTGTATTTGTATTTGTATTTGTATTTGTATTTGTATTTGTATTTGTATTTGTATTTGTATTTGTATTTGTATTTGTATTTGTATTTGTATTTGTATTTGTATTTGTATTTGTATTTGTATTTGTATTTGTATTTGTATTTGTATTTGTATTTGTATTTGTATTTGTATTTGTATTTGTATTTGTATTTGTATTTGTATTTGTATTTGTATTTGTATTTGTATTTGTATTTGTATTTGTATTTGTATTTGTATTTGTATTTGTATTTGTATTTGTATTTGTATTTGTATTTGTATTTGTATTTGTATTTGTATTTGTATTTGTATTTGTATTTGTATTTGTATTTGTATTTGTATTTGTATTTGTATTTGTATTTGTATTTGTATTTGTATTTGTATTTGTATTTGTATTTGTATTTGTATTTGTATTTGTATTTGTATTTGTATTTGTATTTGTATTTGTATTTGTATTTGTATTTGTATTTGTATTTGTATTTGTATTTGTATTTGTATTTGTATTTGTATTTGTATTTGTATTTGTATTTGTATTTGTATTTGTATTTGTATTTGTATTTGTATTTGTATTTGTATTTGTATTTGTATTTGTATTTGTATTTGTATTTGTATTTGTATTTGTATTTGTATTTGTATTTGTATTTGTATTTGTATTTGTATTTGTATTTGTATTTGTATTTGTATTTGTATTTGTATTTGTATTTGTATTTGTATTTGTATTTGTATTTGTATTTGTATTTGTATTTGTATTTGTATTTGTATTTGTATTTGTATTTGTATTTGTATTTGTATTTGTATTTGTATTTGTATTTGTATTTGTATTTGTATTTGTATTTGTATTTGTATTTGTATTTGTATTTGTATTTGTATTTGTATTTGTATTTGTATTTGTATTTGTATTTGTATTTGTATTTGTATTTGTATTTGTATTTGTATTTGTATTTGTATTTGTATTTGTATTTGTATTTGTATTTGTATTTGTATTTGTATTTGTATTTGTATTTGTATTTGTATTTGTATTTGTATTTGTATTTGTATTTGTATTTGTATTTGTATTTGTATTTGTATTTGTATTTGTATTTGTATTTGTATTTGTATTTGTATTTGTATTTGTATTTGTATTTGTATTTGTATTTGTATTTGTATTTGTATTTGTATTTGTATTTGTATTTGTATTTGTATTTGTATTTGTATTTGTATTTGTATTTGTATTTGTATTTGTATTTGTATTTGTATTTGTATTTGTATTTGTATTTGTATTTGTATTTGTATTTGTATTTGTATTTGTATTTGTATTTGTATTTGTATTTGTATTTGTATTTGTATTTGTATTTGTATTTGTATTTGTATTTGTATTTGTATTTGTATTTGTATTTGTATTTGTATTTGTATTTGTATTTGTATTTGTATTTGTATTTGTATTTGTATTTGTATTTGTATTTGTATTTGTATTTGTATTTGTATTTGTATTTGTATTTGTATTTGTATTTGTATTTGTATTTGTATTTGTATTTGTATTTGTATTTGTATTTGTATTTGTATTTGTATTTGTATTTGTATTTGTATTTGTATTTGTATTTGTATTTGTATTTGTATTTGTATTTGTATTTGTATTTGTATTTGTATTTGTATTTGTATTTGTATTTGTATTTGTATTTGTATTTGTATTTGTATTTGTATTTGTATTTGTATTTGTATTTGTATTTGTATTTGTATTTGTATTTGTATTTGTATTTGTATTTGTATTTGTATTTGTATTTGTATTTGTATTTGTATTTGTATTTGTATTTGTATTTGTATTTGTATTTGTATTTGTATTTGTATTTGTATTTGTATTTGTATTTGTATTTGTATTTGTATTTGTATTTGTATTTGTATTTGTATTTGTATTTGTATTTGTATTTGTATTTGTATTTGTATTTGTATTTGTATTTGTATTTGTATTTGTATTTGTATTTGTATTTGTATTTGTATTTGTATTTGTATTTGTATTTGTATTTGTATTTGTATTTGTATTTGTATTTGTATTTGTATTTGTATTTGTATTTGTATTTGTATTTGTATTTGTATTTGTATTTGTATTTGTATTTGTATTTGTATTTGTATTTGTATTTGTATTTGTATTTGTATTTGTATTTGTATTTGTATTTGTATTTGTATTTGTATTTGTATTTGTATTTGTATTTGTATTTGTATTTGTATTTGTATTTGTATTTGTATTTGTATTTGTATTTGTATTTGTATTTGTATTTGTATTTGTATTTGTATTTGTATTTGTATTTGTATTTGTATTTGTATTTGTATTTGTATTTGTATTTGTATTTGTATTTGTATTTGTATTTGTATTTGTATTTGTATTTGTATTTGTATTTGTATTTGTATTTGTATTTGTATTTGTATTTGTATTTGTATTTGTATTTGTATTTGTATTTGTATTTGTATTTGTATTTGTATTTGTATTTGTATTTGTATTTGTATTTGTATTTGTATTTGTATTTGTATTTGTATTTGTATTTGTATTTGTATTTGTATTTGTATTTGTATTTGTATTTGTATTTGTATTTGTATTTGTATTTGTATTTGTATTTGTATTTGTATTTGTATTTGTATTTGTATTTGTATTTGTATTTGTATTTGTATTTGTATTTGTATTTGTATTTGTATTTGTATTTGTATTTGTATTTGTATTTGTATTTGTATTTGTATTTGTATTTGTATTTGTATTTGTATTTGTATTTGTATTTGTATTTGTATTTGTATTTGTATTTGTATTTGTATTTGTATTTGTATTTGTATTTGTATTTGTATTTGTATTTGTATTTGTATTTGTATTTGTATTTGTATTTGTATTTGTATTTGTATTTGTATTTGTATTTGTATTTGTATTTGTATTTGTATTTGTATTTGTATTTGTATTTGTATTTGTATTTGTATTTGTATTTGTATTTGTATTTGTATTTGTATTTGTATTTGTATTTGTATTTGTATTTGTATTTGTATTTGTATTTGTATTTGTATTTGTATTTGTATTTGTATTTGTATTTGTATTTGTATTTGTATTTGTATTTGTATTTGTATTTGTATTTGTATTTGTATTTGTATTTGTATTTGTATTTGTATTTGTATTTGTATTTGTATTTGTATTTGTATTTGTATTTGTATTTGTATTTGTATTTGTATTTGTATTTGTATTTGTATTTGTATTTGTATTTGTATTTGTATTTGTATTTGTATTTGTATTTGTATTTGTATTTGTATTTGTATTTGTATTTGTATTTGTATTTGTATTTGTATTTGTATTTGTATTTGTATTTGTATTTGTATTTGTATTTGTATTTGTATTTGTATTTGTATTTGTATTTGTATTTGTATTTGTATTTGTATTTGTATTTGTATTTGTATTTGTATTTGTATTTGTATTTGTATTTGTATTTGTATTTGTATTTGTATTTGTATTTGTATTTGTATTTGTATTTGTATTTGTATTTGTATTTGTATTTGTATTTGTATTTGTATTTGTATTTGTATTTGTATTTGTATTTGTATTTGTATTTGTATTTGTATTTGTATTTGTATTTGTATTTGTATTTGTATTTGTATTTGTATTTGTATTTGTATTTGTATTTGTATTTGTATTTGTATTTGTATTTGTATTTGTATTTGTATTTGTATTTGTATTTGTATTTGTATTTGTATTTGTATTTGTATTTGTATTTGTATTTGTATTTGTATTTGTATTTGTATTTGTATTTGTATTTGTATTTGTATTTGTATTTGTATTTGTATTTGTATTTGTATTTGTATTTGTATTTGTATTTGTATTTGTATTTGTATTTGTATTTGTATTTGTATTTGTATTTGTATTTGTATTTGTATTTGTATTTGTATTTGTATTTGTATTTGTATTTGTATTTGTATTTGTATTTGTATTTGTATTTGTATTTGTATTTGTATTTGTATTTGTATTTGTATTTGTATTTGTATTTGTATTTGTATTTGTATTTGTATTTGTATTTGTATTTGTATTTGTATTTGTATTTGTATTTGTATTTGTATTTGTATTTGTATTTGTATTTGTATTTGTATTTGTATTTGTATTTGTATTTGTATTTGTATTTGTATTTGTATTTGTATTTGTATTTGTATTTGTATTTGTATTTGTATTTGTATTTGTATTTGTATTTGTATTTGTATTTGTATTTGTATTTGTATTTTTATTTGTATTTGTATTTGTATTTGTATTTGTATTTGTATTTGTATTTGTATTTGTATTTGTATTTGTATTTGTATTTGTATTTGTATTTGTATTTGTATTTGTATTTGTATTTGTATTTGTATTTGAGTAAAAATTTCTGAAGTGGCCCCCCCATTTTTCGCAAAGTGGCAAATTTAGCAAAAAATATTTTTATTTTGTTGTTTAGGCATCCGCAAACATGTTTGTAAAATATTTTACCGATATTCAAAATATTTATAATATTTTCAGTTATTGGAAGTTTTACACACCTTTTTTTTGTAATATTTGTTATAGCTAGAGTTTTATCTCGAATTGTATGAAACTTCTAGGGTGGTTAAAAAAATGTTTGGCCTACAAAATGCCGAAAAAATGATTAGCAAATGTTAACTATTTCTACTATTTTTTAAGCAATTTTTAAAATAAATGCCGTTTTAATCGGTTTCTTCACGCGATATTTAACCCGTTTTAATTGTAAAATGTTGCATATATTATTAGATTCGAATTCCAGAAAAAAAATTTTTGAGCAACTATAAGGTTTTTAAAATATTTGATTTTTTCTGTTAACCGGCATGCCAGGCGCAACGCGCACGCGATGCAGCCAGTGTTCGTCACGACACGCTTGGACATACATCGCACGAGCGAGTCGGCCGGTGCTCGCGCCGGCTCCAACTACATGCATACCTTATAGGATGATTTTCGGTGCAATAGCATGATCAATAAAATTGAATGCTTATATTAATAATAACAATATGTATAACATAGTTTATTCATTATTTCTTTTTTTCTTTTTTCAACACAGTATTTATTACAGATTTTGTGTCCATCGAAAACAATTTACACTCCAATTGTCTTCTATCAATTGGTTTAAAATGGTGAAACGCACGTGTATTTTTGATTGTCATTGCATTTTCAAACCGAGTTTTCTGCTGATAATCGTGAATTTCATGTTCGTTTACCGTGCAAAGTTGAAAGTCTATGTTTTTGAAAAAATTCTTCGCCCAATCAAACAAATTTCTAGCTGTTGTGATTCTATGAGTATTGACTCGCTGCAAACTAGCTTTATACGCATGCCTTTTTACGGTGCCACCAATTCCATCACAAGCTCCTTTTCCGTGCGAAGTGGCAAAGAAATTCCACTCTGCCTTTTTGTTAAAATCTTCATCGTGGAGTGCTAAATTGAGAAAATTGAACTTGTTTTTATATTGCGACGCAGCTCCATCAGAAAAATAATAAATATTGCTTATTTTATTTTTTGGAAATTTTGTTATCAAATACTCAATAAGTTTTGAATTAAATAAGTGCACTGAACTTGTGTCATGAGTAGTTTTTTCTGAAATTATGACGAAATTCCGATTTTTTATCTGAGCGTGTTCCCGATAATAAATAACGTATCGATGAAGGGTCGCCTGGTCATTAGACCAGTGGTGAGATTGAATCGCGTTTTGCACAAAAAAAGAATAATTTTCGGCAAAATCTAGAGCGACGACTATTTCATCTTCTTCAATTTCTTCTTTCTTCTTTTTAAAATATGAGGCTTGAGAATTGGCTAGAAAATCGTGTTTTATCAGTACTGGTAATTCCAACCGAAGTTCATTAAAAAAATCTTTAACTGTAGTGTTAAGTTCAATTATTTCACATCTGTAAAAATTGAACCAGAATTATACAACCTGCATAGTAGAATAATTATTGTATAAATTTTCAGGGATCATAATACCTATCTGTGCTTTTCCACTGACTATACTTTATCGTTGAAATTCTGCTTTTTTTTAACAATCGGGCCAATTCGTTTACAACAGCTTCAGTACCGTGACATTTATCACATTTAGACAAAAAACAGTTTGGAGTTGAAACGCTGCATGTTGACGATTGGATAAAATCTTTATAGGTTTTGCTGAAAGTAACTCCTTTTTTTTGCAATTCTTGCTTGATACCAAAAATTTTTAATTTCATGTTTTCGTGGATTTTGCAAACACACACGTTGTGTGTTCCTTTCTGTCCTGCTGAAATACACTCTCGTGGTCGCAGTTCTTGAAATTTCGAGAGAGAAATCGAAGCGTCAGGAAATTCTTTGATGAATTTGTCATGCAATTCATTAACATTAGATAATAAAAGTTTTTTTTGTACATGTGTTCGTTTGCCGTTCTCAACAATCGAAACGTAATCCTTTATTCCCGGTAAAGCACGACTGTTTTCTTCAGACAAATAAAATGCGCGAACTTTTTGAAGTATCCAATCAGGTACTTTTCTGCCTCTTTTTTTCTCGGGTCTTGATCCATGACCATCACTTTTCCTCAATTTATTGGCACGACGAGCCATACGACGCGAAACTTGCAATTCTTTTTGCATTTTTTTAATTGTCCAGTTGGGTGGAACTGTAGTCAGAATTTGTATTTTATCCAATCTATTTTTTGCATGTGACAAAGCATGTTTTATTCCAGAGATAAGTTCAGACTCTTTTTCGGACATCGCATTAAAAATTAATTTCTCCTGCTCGGGGTTTTTTATAATTTCAGAAATATTAAGTCGACCATCTGAGCACAATTTCAAAAAACGCGTTTTTTTCATTTTCGGTTCCCCAATTTCTTCTAAAAAGGTGTTAATTTTCTCCATTTTCATATTATCGTCAACAGTCTTACATACATAAGTGGGATCAAGTTGGTTGTCTTCGTCAACAGCATCATTAAGATTTTCATTTGCCACTTCATTAATGATCTGTTCTTGATGTGGCTCAGGAGAACAATCATTTCCTTTGTATCTATACATATCCCTTCGACAATTGTTGCACACTTTCAATCCAACAAGTTTTTTAAATTTGCTGTTCCATGTTCCCGTAACAATGAAAAGACTTTTTCGCACACATTGATGATTTTTCTTACGCAAAGGATTGCAACACTTTTCAGGGCGACCCATGTTTATCACCCACTCAACTGAAACTAAATTCAACAATCGAAAACAAGTTCTAAGTTTGAACGCACCACCTATTCTCTGAAAACTGATTGATTGAGCACGCCACTGACAACTTATCAACCAAAATTCATAGCCCACTTTTATACTTGTCTAAACGTGTCGCGGAGTGCACGGCAAGTTGGCTAGTGCGATGCAGGTTTACACGTGTCGTGACGAGTACCGGCTGTTTAGTGGACAAGTTATATATATTGATATTATTAATATAAGCAGTTAATATTATTGATCGTGCTATTGCACCGAAAATCATCCTATAAGGTATGCATGTAGTTAGAGTCGGCGCGAGCACCGGCCGACTCGCTCGTGCGATGTATGTCTAAGCGTGTCGTGACGAACACCGGCTGCCTCGCGCGTGCTTTGCGCCTGGCATGCCGGTTAACAGAAAAAATCAAATATTTTAAAAACCTTATAGTTGCTCAAATTTTTTTTTCTGGAATTCGAATCTGATAATATATGCAACATTTTACAATTAAAACGGGATAAATATCGCGTGAAGAAACCGATTAAAACGGCATTTATTTTAAAAATTGTTTAAAAAATAGTAGAAATAGTTAACATTTGCTAATCATTTTTTCGGCATTTTGTAGGCCAAACATTTTTTTAACCACCCTAGAAGTTTCATACAATTCGAGATAAAACTCTAGCTATAACAAATATTACAAAAAAAGGTGTGTAAAACTTCCAATAACTGAAAATATTATAAATATTTTGAATATCGGTAAAATATTTTACAAACATGTTTGCGGATGCCTAAACTATAAAATAAAAATATTTTTTGCTAAATTTGCAACTTTGCGAAAAATGGGGGGGCCACTTCAGAAATTTTTACTCTTTGTATTTGTACAGGTAAACTTCGATATAACGTACATCTCGGTTTAAAAATTATACGTTATATCGAATTGTACGTTATATCGAAGCATGCAAAATGTTCAAAGAATTGTTGTTCGTGGTACTTTATTTTGTAGAATTTTGATAACGCGTAACTAATTTTGAAAATCTTACCTACCTAGCAGTGCGAAACAACTTTTCTAATAAGAAAATTATAGTAGATCCATAAAAAGATGCCATAATCATTTTTTTTTGCTTATATGAATTAAATTTATTGAAAATATTCTTTTTTTATTTTGATTTTAGAGGTTTTAACCTTAGGGTCATTCGCCTCTTTGTTGGGTTAGAGAAATCTCTTTAGAAAAATCTCTAACACTATGTGCGGGGTTGGGAATTGAACCTAGGTGAGCTGCGTACAAGGCAATCGAGTTACCAACTACGCTATCTCTACCTCCGAAAATATTCTCTATTCTGACTCCTTTCCTAATTATTAAATCATTAATTATTATTTTCTCTGGGCTTGTAAAGTGATTTTAATATTCCCACCGTCTGCGCCTCATACAATAAAAGCAATTTATGAACTTTAATCATTAGAATAGAGTATAAAGATCCACTTGTATCCACGATTCAAAAATTTCTGAAGATATAAATATTTCTGAAGATATTTCAGTCCGTTAACTGATTTCCTAAATACCCCAAACCGGTCGTGAAGCGTGCACAGTTGTCCGTGTAACTACAAATATGACCTCTCATTCTTTTTGTGGCATAGCATGACATGGAACTTAAACGTTGTCATTCGGCCCAGAGAATCAGATTCCGCAGTCCCGAAACCAACCAACAATGGTCACACGTATATTATCAATTTTAGATTTCAGTTAGAACTTAGAGGAGACCGGGGCTAGTTGGCTGTGTTTTCAGTTTTCATTTTTTACCGCTTTGATGTACCTAGATTTTGCAAAATAGAACACGTGGCATGGAAGGGCAGACTGTTGTCAACATCTCTTAATTTTATTAAAATGTTTGATGCGTTGTCTCCATTTTTAGAGACAAAAATATGTGACGCGGAAAAACCGCCAACTTACCCCGGCCCCGGGGTAAGTTGGCGATATGTATAGATACACCATAAAATAAGCAATCAAATGGAGAATCAAATACTTCATGGGTCCTTTTGGAACATGCTGAATGTCTTTTCAAGAAAACTGTATATTAATCGACATTTGCTATTATATTACAGTCTCAATATCCCGGAATATTGACATTGACGCGTACTCAATAGCAAATTTTCATAGCAAGCAATAGCAAATTTTCGAAATTCTTCAAGTGACTAGCCGAAGTAAATGTTTTCTGCATTGACAAGATACACAAGAAAAAGATTTTCTTACTTTGGAGTGAATTCCAGAAATAAAAATTTTTGCATCGTAAATAGTACCGCAAACTTGCCCCGCGAGCAGCACCGCCATCCCTCTAAATAACACAGTGTTTAAAATTTAGGAAATTTACTAGGTATGCTTGAAAACACAATATCGCCCAGAACTTCCACAATACAAAATGTTTTGCAACCAAAACACATTGGATAATGGGTTTCACATAACTTGAGGTACATAACGAGAGGCAGTGCTATATGCCTAATAGAAACGAAGAAAAAGGGATTCCGCCAACTTACCCCAACCGCCAACTAGTTTCGGGCTCCCCTACTGATATTGGGTTATTTATTGAGATAAATGGTTGGTTTTAATAAATCA
>NW_026683815.1:0-22000 GCF_030247195.1 Topomyia yanbarensis | reverse complement strand
TGCTGTTGTTGCCCCAAAAAGGTTCTTGGTTCCGTGTATTCCGATCAACGGTTAAGTAGGATACACAACATAGAACTTAGCCACCAGATGAAGCATTATTTTTCTCGTTAATCCGTCGATAAACCGGTGCCAATAACCGCTGTTTTCAACATTCATAATGTTTTTCATTTGCGTTTCAAACGTTGCATATATTCGGAAAAAATCGGGCGATCCGACATTCAAAAAGTCCTTATGGGACCTTTTCGCGTACAATTCTGAGTGCTCTCTACCCACCACGAAGTTGGAGACCGTCCACTGCTGTTTGCGGCGGATCTCGTTTCGTCTGACCTTTAATCGCAGTGTCGATAATCAAGACAGTTAAAACCTTGTATGCTTCCACCGGGGGAATTTCTTGTTTAGATTCGATTGTTTCGGATATAGTGGACGCGTAGCTGTTCCAATCAATAGGCACACTAATTGAGGTCGAGTACAATGATAAAACCAACACGCTTGGCCTTGGTAGTGGAGTAGTCATGACAATATTAAAATTGTCGCGAATATCATGCAATAAGATAGACCGGTTGTCAACGTGAAGGCCAAATTTCTGTTAGTTTCCAGGCCACTTACTTCGGTTTTGTCATAGCACCGATCAAAGGACTCTCTCAGACCTTTAAGAGGCAACTTAGGAGAGGAAGTGATTTTCTTTTTTTCGGAAATTTATAGGCACATTAGAACATGTTCCCTCAATGGGATTGTCGTCTGATGCTCTTTAGTGGACAAGGGAGCGTAGAAATTGGTTGTGGTTTTTTACGTTTCTACATTGGGTAGCTGTATGGACCAATCAGGGCCGGCGTTACACTTTTGGCACGAGTGGGTAGTAAACATAGGGTGAGGGTAATAGAATAGGGATTTGTCTCATTTTCGCAATACACACGCTTGCATTACATTTACATTAAATCACTTGCAATGTGTTTGTGCAAATGAAGTTGTCGTGCATCGATATTTTCAAGTATGTGCCCGAGATACATACGTGGCATATTTAAAATTTATGAAAATGTACAAAAATTTCGAGAAGGTAATTACCCACTCGGTTAATTTCGAGTGGGTAGTACTACCCATACTACCCATTCTATCCGCTGGCCCTGGGCCCAATTGTTCGCAATAGCGACATACCCGGCATGTCACAAAAAGGTGAACAAGTAGACGAGCCCCGTTTAAAAGAAAAAAGTTTGGAAGAGTAGATCCGGCGAAAGGCTCGTCATGAGACTGAT
Source organism: Topomyia yanbarensis (assembly GCF_030247195.1). NCBI lineage: Eukaryota > Metazoa > Arthropoda > Insecta > Diptera > Culicidae > Topomyia > Topomyia yanbarensis. The sequence continues at coordinate 20,750 of NW_026683815.1, read as the reverse complement.
TGGAAATAAATTCTTATACTCCTCGATATATGCTGAACGCATAGCTTGCGAACCAGATTTTTCACTGACTGAAGCAAAGGGTTCTGGAAGGAGTCAACCCCATATTTCGCAATTAAAGCCCTGTTGGAGACTACACCATCCATCTCTACTTCCCAGGCGGGTACTTAGACAAGATACTTCTTCGTACACGGCCGAGCGTTGTTTAGTTAGTTTACGCGATATATCGATGATGTTAAATGGGCTATATTGGATTTGGAAGTAGACTTTCCAGGAGCCTGTTGTATTAGATAAATATAATTTATATCGAAAAGGAGCTTTATCGGTATTATTTTGCCATCGGATAAATATCCAAAACGACCTCTATTGAACCAGAGGGGCTGTCTGTTGTCAGAGATACCTTCCCATTAGTCAACACTATCATGTGGGTTTCAGTACCCGCGCAAAGAAGGTTTCATCGGAGGAAACAGAAAATTAATGCTACGAAATTTAAAACAATGGAGTAATTGGTACTTAGCTGTGGAACATGTGTAGTATCAGTAATCAACAAACACATTTTCGCTGAGCTGTGCGTCACACAGCCCGTTAACAAAGGGTTTTTCCAAATAGCCACCAGGTCTTTCGTCACCACGTGTAGACATCACTCCGAATCGGGAAAAAGTGTTTCGCCGGCCCTGAGCAAAAGCTAGCAATGGAGGATTAAAAGCTGTTCTATATTATTTCTTCGGTTTTGTAGACTAGAATAGTTTCCCAAAAATCAACGAAAGCGATCATAATTACATTCTCCACCCAGCCAGCATTTGTATGCTAACTATCAAAGTTGCAACGAAATAATACGGAGTTTGCAGCGTTTGTGTTGCTTCATCGGGACGAATAATCATGACAAATGCAACTAAATTACGAGAGATTATGGTCCTGTCAAACTGCAAATGACGTGAAAACTCAAGATGATACCAGATATGGTATAGGCATACGTAAAGCGAAAGATTTGGTTTTACGTTTGGCAAGATCGACATTGCGCAAATACTGCTTAACTTCCCAAAAAAAAAGATTATTGAAAATGAAATTAATTAAAACATAATGTTTTGAATATAGAAACTAGTGCTTTCAGGTTCTCAAGGCATTTGCCACCAATAATATTATTGTACAGTGTACAATGTACACACATGCAAACGCCTTATGCAGATTACCTTGAATCTGTATTGTGTTTGTGAAATCTGCCACTCCTTGCATTCTTATCCGGGCATGCTCTTCTTCCCTCGTGCGTGAACAGCTCAATGTCCAAAAAGGATTATTTTTGGGAATGAGACTGTGAGCGCAAAAACTGAAAATCTGAGCGCGCTGTTTTGGGTGTAGTAGCTTGTGTAGAAGTTGATGACACGTATCAACCTCACAGTTCATTCTAGAGAGGAGCTTCGCTAAAGCATATGCGTTTAAACTACAGTAAATACGTAACATTTTCTTCTAACAACGTTTTATTCTAAACCATAAATAGATTCTGAGATACTTCCGAATGAAAGCGCATCAATTTTAAATTGATAAGGTTTTAAGAAATGGTTTGATACTGCTTTCTTAAAAAAGATGATTCATATACTTTGAAAAAGGTTTACTCGCTTTCTCAATGCACCACGCAACTCAAAAATGCATCCGTGTCAATTGCTGTGGCTTGTGGATTCATGGAAAACGCGGGAATACTGACGTTCAACACCTCGTCCAGCAGAGTGCTTATTAGCTAATCTGAATGTTATGATTATCTAATTTAAATGCAAATACTAGCGTTGGAAATTCTCGGTCGTATCCTTACCTGAATTATGCCGCGTGCGTTGGAATTAATGCGCTAGCAGGATTCAAAAGCATGGATGCACTGGATGATATGATTATTAGTTTATTAGCATTTGTCTTACCGTAGATCAGATGGACAGCACACTCCATCCACACCGGCTAGGAGTGGACGATGTTAGATATAAATATGTTCGTCAAAATGGAAAATAGGTATAATTGGCAAAAGTGAAAATAACTTTTTACCTCTCCTATGAAAAATGGTACAGAAACCGCAGAGCTTTTAACATTTTTTTTGAGGCACGAGAGGTATAAATCAATAGAGCCAGCTCAACGAGTTGGGCAGATTTCCATTCGTGTTTCTTTGTTGGACCGATCGTCACAACGTTAGTCTCAAATGAAAAACCCAACGTGCGGACAAAACGCTATTAAGTTGTTTTCTATTCTGACTATAGTTTCAACCAAAAACAGCCTTTCGAACACATTGTTAACTCTCCGGCACTCGCGCGAATGGCTCCCCGAATGAGCAGCCGCTGGTGCTGAAAGAAGATTTCGCTAGAGTTTCGGAAAGCGTTGCGTGCGCGACTGTCATATGGTCGATGTTAAGTCAGACCGGACTAAGTGACAAAATATTGATTTCGAGAAAAACGGCTTTAAAGTTTGAATCGCAGTATCTTCTACGTTATAATTGGAAATTATTTTTTGCCATGATTCTTGTTTATGGTTACATATTTCAAATCTGGCTAAAGTTGAATGCAGCTGAAGAAATTCTTTATCCAGTGTTGTCATTATCTCATTTTTTGATATTTTGCGACTTAGTCCGGTCTGACTTAACACCGACCATATGTTAGTCCTGCCAGCCGTTCAGTCATCGACACGGATAAATGCTTAGACTAGAGGACCCCCGTCTTCTGTCGTCTCTTACGACATGAGAGCAGGAACCCAGTGGATCATTTCTTGGCTGAGATACTTCATCCCGCCGAATACCACACGGCCTCTAGGCTGGTGGACCATAAGTAGGAAACAAGAAAAAAATAATATGAACAATTTGTACAAAATCGGACTCTTTTTATTCCCTCCGCTAGGTTGAGGGGTTTGACGGTATTGCAAACATCATCAAGCATATTGCGTGCATCAGTGCTAAAGAACCTCTGACAGACAATTGCTTTGATAGTTATTGCATTACGCCCCGATAGTGGTGCATCGAAGAGACCGAGAGAGCTTATGGACCTTCGTGCATGTTTTTTATTTCTTCATAGTCTGCACCTGCCCATACTAACGCTAAACCACTAGCCTGAGCGCGCTGGCATGGCCTACTGGCGGGTTGACGTGGATTTGCTTTTGCTGTGGACCGTGTTTGCAGATATTGTTACTCAGTTCAATGGCAGTGTTGGAGGACGGGGCTCACAGTAGGGGTCATTATGTGTCCATTTATCGGTCGACATCGTCATCGCGCACAAACTAATAAAAAAAGAAAAAAAAAACCTGTTTAAATCCACCTAACGGTGCAATTGTGCCTTTCTCATTTCTTCAAACTATGACCATTACCATTTCATCAAACTATGACCATGACCGATTATGTTCAATATAATTGTGGAAATGTCTATTACATTCTTAACCCTAGAACGTTGCACTTGCGTTTTCCACCCTAGAATGTTGCACTGGGATATAAATGTACCCTACGCGTTTGATCGCATTTTTCGCAGGTAAAAATGCAAACAAAAGAAATGCACAATATATCACTTTCTTCGTTTTTAAATTTCGAAAACAGCTGTGTAAGTGAAAGCAAGGAATTTATTGAATCAATGATACATAAATTGGTTTGAACAAAATAAAAAGTGAAAAAATCGCTTCCTATAATTTTACGAATTTCGAACCGATTTGAAAAAAAATCAAATGATTCTAAATGTTCAAAGAATGATCTTGAAACGGTAAAAAATGGACTATGAAATATAAACAATAAAAATCTATGAAATATAAACAATAAAAATCAGCAAAAATGAGAACAATTTTTTTATCCGCTTCAAAATAAAATTAAATAAATTAAATAAATGATTAAAAACGATCATATAATACTAGTTGTTATTTACGCAATAAAACAACCAGTATTTAAACTGGTATTGTCACGAATCACATTTCCACTGACAGCACGAAATCTGACGAAACACTAACGGCAACTGTACACTGGGGTACAAATATACCCCACGCCAACTTTGACACCTGCTTCCACAAAGGTTATAAGCAAACCACCTTTTTCTACTCTTACTAGGAACTCTAAATTGAATTATGGTGAGGGTCCCAGGTCGGTAAATGCCGAATTCTTGTTTTCACGCGGCTCCAAAGTACCCCAGTGCAACGTTCTAGGGTTAATACACTTTGCACCTACACACACACGGACCTGATGTCCTCCTTACTTCCCTAGCTACGCTCCTGTAAAATCCATAAATCCTATGTCAGTCGAAAGAAAATTAGGTTGACGATTTTCAGAGTGATTACATAACCTTTCTATATGAGAAAAGCAAAGGCAAAAATTTGGCAAAATACAAAAAAGTCAATCTTGGTCGACTTTTTTTCGAGATTTCATCAAATTTCGACGTTTCATGCATTTTAAAGACATTGAGATCAAAAATATAAATTCGATTTTTAAATTTTCTTATTCAGTTCCTACTTCTATGAACTCAGGAACCGTTGTAGATGCATATCAAAAAATTTGAATTTTATCGTTGACGTTATTACAAGCATGATACAATTTAACAAACCGTAATTTACGAAATGACGAAATATAACCGTGCTCCGTTTAATTTCACATGAAACATATACATTACATGCGTAATGACATAAAATTACACTTACTGCCATTCAGAACAAACGCTATATGGTCGGTGTTAGGTCATACCGGACTAAGTGACAGTGCATTGATTTCGAGAAAAACGCATTTAATGTTTGAATCGCAGCATCCTTTACATTATAATTGGAAAATAATTTTTGCCATAATTCTTGTATATTGTTTCATATTTCAAATCCGGTAAAAGTAGAATGTAGATGAAGAAATTCTTTAACTAGTGCTATCATTAACTCATTTTTTGATGTTTTGCGACTTAGTCCGGTCTGACTTAACACCGACCATATGTGGAGTAAAATTACGTGATTTACGAAATGCAACGTAATGTAAAATTTAAATCAAACATAAAAGTAAGTCATTTTTGATGCTCGTATATGCCGGGGTCAGGATACGTAAATTTACATGATTTTTTCTAGGTGTATGTCCAATGTCAAAACGACTTTGGGGTGTTATTAGTGATTTAGACTGTTATAGTGGTATCACTTTATATGTGTGGTCGCACTCTTATAATTGTGACTTCAAGAAGCATCACTCCTAAGACCCAACGAAATCGTAAGCCTCTTTTTTTATCAGTGAGAGAATCGAAGCCCCGAAAACATTCGATCCTTTGTATTTCAAATTACAAGTTAATTGAAACTAGAGAACAGTAACTAGCCGGACCTCTGAGATCCCTTGTCTTTTTGTGGGTTAAAGCCGTAATTCCGGAAACAGATTGAAATCGACATAAAATTCAATCGCAGCCAAAACAAATTTCGACATGCCACAATATCTAGTCGTTTCATGCATTTTGGAGATATTTGGCATCGAAAGTACGATGCTTCGATTTCTGAAACTTCATGTAGTCCCCTTAAGAAAAAAAAATTGTTCCGGCTTATGTGAGAATTTCATATGTGACCGGAGGGTTCGGTCTATATTTCTGGAACCATATAACCGAACCGTACGAATGTTTATAGACATGTATGGCGATTATATACCTTTAATTTGGGACTAAGTTGTGAAGATCGTCCCAACCATCCCCGATAAACTGATGTGAGTTTGTTAATTTTTATAGGTGGCGATTCTTCCGGGGCACTTCCGGAACTGTCTATGATGGTTAATGCGGTCGACGACACTTCAGTTGGCCGTCAGTGACCTAGAATGGCTAATGCAAGTTGTTTGACACAAAGATATATTCATTTTAGCGAAATTTTTACCTTTTTGCCTTCATCGAGGTATCATTTTGAGTCGGAATTTTCTACGTGACCGCATGCCACATCCCGCAAAACCGGAACCGTAAGTCGGATCAGAATTAAATTTAATAGCAGTTTACGGGGTAGTAAGAGCTTTCATTTAAGTTTGGTTTAATCGGTCTAGCCATCTCCGAAAAACCGATGAAATTATTATTCTTGGATACTTCCGCCTGGGCTTCCGGATCCGTCGATGGTGGTCAATGTGGCCAAAGAGACTTTGAACGACTGTTAGTGACATAGAACTACAAATTCAAGCAGTTGTGTCACATTTTTGAAATAAATCTCACCTTTATACATTAATCGCAGTATCCGTTGAAATCGGGATTTTCTACGTGATCGTACTCATCATCCTGTGATTCAGAAACTAGAAGTCCAATCCACACAAAATTCAATAGCAGCCGATGGCAACGTTGTACCTTTCATTTAAGACTAAGTATGATAATCGGTTCAGAAAATTCCGAGAAACCGATGTGGACAAATTAGAACAAGATTTTCTCTGTAACCGTACTCCTCAACTCGTAACTCCGGAACCGGAAATCAGAATTAAATGAAATTCAATAGCAGCCGATGGGAGCCTTGTACCTTCCATTCGTGACTAAGTTTGTGAAAATCGGTTCAGCCATCTCCAAGAAAACGATGTGGACATTTTGTTAATATATCCGCACATACACACACATACATACACACAGACATTTTCCGATCTCGACGAACTGAGTCGAATGGTATATGACACTCGGCCCTCTGGGCCTCCGTTAGAAAGTTGGTTTTTGGAGCAATTGCATAACCTTTCAATATGAGAAAGGCAAAAAGTTTAGTTCCGGCTTAGGGACCATTCATAAATTACGTAACGCTTTTAGGGGGGGGGGGAGGGGGTACGACAAGTTGTGATAAGTTGTGACATAGGGGGAGGGGGTGTTAACTAGATCGTTACGTAACATGTTTTCATCGAAGAAAAAAATTTTTTTCTTGGAATTTGTTACGTAACAGGGGAGGGGGGGATGGAAAAATTTGTGACAATTTGTTACATAGGGGGAGGGGGGAGTCAATTTTGGGCAATTTTTGCGTTACGTAATTTATGAATGGTCCCTTATATGGAAATTTCATATGTGACCGGACGATTCAGTCTATATATCCGGAACAATGTAAGTGATCCGTGCGAAGTTTCATAGACGTCTGTGGGAAAAATATACGTTTTATTTGGGACAAAGTTCATGAAAACGACCCAACCATATCCGATGAACTGGTGTGTATTCATTTTGATAGGTAGCCACTTTTCTGGGGCACTTCCGGAGCCGTCTATGGTCAATGAGACTTCGGTTGGCCGTCAGTGACCTACAACTGCAAATGCAAATTATTTGACATACATTTTAGTGAAATTTTTACCTTTTGGCATTCATCGTGGTATCGGTTTGAATTGGAATTTTCTATGTGACCTCACGCCACAACCCGTAACTTCGGAACCGGAATTTTGATTGGGATGAAATTTGGCATCCATTTACGAGTATGAAACACCTTTTATTTCAAACTAAGTTTGGTAAAAAATGTCAAGCCATCCCCGAGAAAACGATGTCACTGTTGTTCTGAATTTAGCTGTTTCCGCCGGGGCTTCCAGAATCGATGATTGGGGCCAATGTGGCCAAAGAGACTTTGAATGGCTGTTAGTGACCAAGTACTATAAATCCAAGCATCATATTTTGGAAATTTTTTCACCTTTTACATTCATCGCGAAAATCTGTTAAAACCGGGATTTGCAGCATGATCGTACTCCTCATCCTGTAATTCAGGAACCGGAAGTCGGATCCATTTGAAATTCAATTGCAGCCGATGGGAACGTTGTATCTTTCATTTGAAACTAAGTTTGTACAAATCGGTCCAGCCATCTCTGAGGAAAATGAGTGACATTTTTGACACATACGCACATACATACACATATACACACGCACACATACAGACTTTCCGATCATGACGAACCGAGTCGAATGGTATAGCAGCCGATGGGAAGGTTGTACCTTTCATTTGAGACTAAGTTTGGGCAAATCGGTCCAGCTATCTCTGAGAAAAATGAGTGACATTTTTTGACACATACGCACATACATACACATATACACACGCACACATACAGACTTTCCGATCATGACGAACCGAGTCGAATGGAATAGCAGCCGATGGGAAGGTTGTACCTTTCATTTGAGACTAAGTTTGGGCAAATCGGTCCAGCTATCTCTGAGAAAAATGAGTGACATTTTTTGACACATACGCAAAGAATACACACATACCCTGGACAGACGCCCACGTGTCAGTTTTGTAACAAGACGGCACACTACGGAAAGCCATGTGCCAAAACAACTAAAGAAAATTCATCTACTACAACCCACACCACCAAACAGCCTTGGACATCTATCGATACACCACAGACAGCCGGTCAAAAAATGCATGCCGGACAAACAATATTCCACGATATCCCAAAGCCAACAGTTAACGTACGCAAGGAGGAAATAAACAAGAAGGAAGACAGCTATACCAGTCACACTAAAACACAAAGAGCACCAAGAATCTAACAGCGACGAACAAAGCTCCAACGATGAAGACATGAACGTAAACACGAGCGAGGGAGAGGGCAGACGGACTGAGCAGCAAGCGACAGTAGGTAATTCTGACCATTGTTCACCACCAAGAAAGAAGATAAACACGAGAAGCGGAAAGCAGTGCGCCCAGAAAGGCAGCAATAATATTTGATTATTTTTTTTTTTTAATATTTTATGAATTGTAATCTATTATTTTTGAATTGTATACGAAGTCAAAAAGGCGAATGACCCTTGGGGTTAAAACCTTAATAAACAAACAACAAACAACAATTATTTCAAGAAAATTCATGACAAAATCTCACTGCATTCATCTGTAGTAATTTTATTTGTATCCTAGTAGAACAACTATTGGGTGATATTTAGAAAAACCAGTCTGGTCCATATAATCTGCTTCGCTATATTCCACTTCCTTTGAATCTATTTTCTTGTGATGCAGAGCTAAAAAGAATTTATAACCTGTTCTGGCATGAATTTATTCTGAGCTCTAACTGTGACGATTATCGTACGCATAGCTCCGACATCTTCGAACTTTCTTGAAGTAAAATACAGTTCACACTCTGGAAATATTCAGCCCACAAAATCTGTCACAATCGCATGATAGAACATTTTCTGAATACCTTGCGGTTTGAACAAAAAGTATGAATAGAAGGATATTGGACCATCAACACGAAGAGTGTCAGCACTTCTTAACTTGTAAGGCATACTGTGACCCCAGTTCCCGAACAGAACAATGTACCACCAAGCGTCAAGAAATTGATGTAACTGCTCTAACACCATCGACAATTGGGTCATTAAGCTATATATAGTGTTCCGTACCATCCGATAAATTTTAGGTCCAATATACATAATACAACATTATTTCAAAAAAAATTCGTTACTTAAAAACGATTTTTTTGTTTTTTAAAATAAATCTTATATAAACTTGGCAACAATACATAGGAAAACTGCGGTTGTTTACATCTGGCCTATTAAGACAACACCCAAAATGAAAAAAAACTATATGCATTGTATGGTGTTTATGTCAAATAAAAATAACCCTGCGGGAAAACCTAGAAAACATGCATTAATTTTTTCTGACAGGGCATCATTTATCGTGAAATTCGATATGTCAAATGCTTCTGATAGTGTCAAATCCAGACTATCAACATATTTCTTTATTTTAAATTTTAATATTATTTTCACGTTTCCTGAGTTGGAAAAAAACATTGTTGCAATCACGAAAATCAGATTTATCGATGAATGTAATAAAAAAAGATTTTTTTCTCTCAATTAAGACGCTCTACACGATGGCAACAATAAACAAAATTACATAATTAATTTAACAATCATATCCTGCTGTTGCAAAACACTTCAATTCCAGGTCCACCCTTCCTTGGCCATGATGTACAATATGTGCTAATTTTGTTTGATATAGAAAATGTTCATGGCACAAATAAATAATTCTTGTGTAAAGAATATTTTTGTTATTGATTTCATTTTCATACTTTTTTATGATATTACGTAAGAAAGAACAAACCCTCCCTCCCCCTCAGATAAGAATTTGTAAGCTATTTTGAAACTCCCCCTCCCCCCATATGCCCTTACGTAATTAGTGTAGGCCCCTATGATTATTTTCGATGCTCTACACGACAACATTGACATTAGTTCGCGTAGTGCTTCTGATTTTCGGTAACAGAGGGGGGTCGGGTTTACCCAACGGTCGGATTTGCCCCACCTTACCCTATTTGTTATTGCGAGTTACGAGGAGTTGAAAGTCAATAGTTTTAAACATTTTAAACGCACATTGGGATGTAAATGCGTCAAAATCGAAGAATTTTTAACTTTTCACAGATAAATATTGCTTGTTATTTCGAGTTACGAGGAGTTGACAATCAATATTTTTAGACACTAAAACTATTGATTTCCAACCCCTCGTAACTCGGAATAACAAACAATATTTATTTGTGAAAAGTTGAAAGAAATACAATTATTCTTTGTCGACATGTCACATAACAAGCAAACCTGTTTTTCTGTTGTCGCGGCCATTCGCAAACGAACTTACATGTCACAGTTCAGTAAATGTACAGCCGCTTGACAAAGCAGTTTTGTTTTGAAACATGTACAAATTTTATGACATGCCACGGGGAAAATGTATCGTGTCGTAGTACACGCGCTTGTGTCACATGTCGTAAGAATCCGCAACTTGTACATGTCACGAGCAAACATGCGACCAGTCACCAGATGACTGGTCATAAGCATGACATTTTCCAGCTATGCTTAACACACGACCAACTCAACGCCTCAACAGATCTCAGTCCAAGTAACAATAAATAAGAATTATCGCAAAAAATAATTTCCAATCATAATGTAAAGGACGCTGCGATTTGAATTTTAAAATCGTTTTTCCCGGAATCAATATTTTATCACTTAGGGATCATCCATAAATGACGTAGAATTTTTTGAGTGATTTTTAATACCCCCTCCCCCATCGTAGCATTTTGTCACAAAACTCTAAATACCCTCCTGGTAATTACGTAGCTTGACGGTAACCCTCCCCCCGCCAGGCCATCAAAAAAAAAAATAAAAAACGATATTAGTTAGATGAATCGGGCAAGGTTGTCACGACATCAGCTCAACCCCTATTTCCCTTTAAAAAAACTACGTAGCATGACATGACCCCCTACCCACCTGTCGTCACATATCATCACAAAATACAAAACTCCCCCTCCCCCCATATAATGCTACGTCATTTATGGATGGTCCCTTAGTCCGTTCTGATTTAACACCGACCAATTGTAGTGTGATTCTAAGGGGGAGCCCCTCCGAGAACCTAGCTCTACAGCTCCAGTAGGACAGACAACTCTTGAAAAAAAAAATCGGACTCTTTAATTGTTTGAAATGCTACTAAAAATGGTGAAAAATGCATTGAAATATCTCTCATGAAACGTTTGAGTATAACTAATTTAGTACGTTAATTTCCCAGAATGGACTAGAGAAATTAAAATAATTCTGTCGTCGTTTTGTCCCGGTAGGGCGTATTATACCCTCCTACTTCAATATCCACTAAAATATGGAGAAACGTCTGAGGATACTTTTTCAGGCAACTCCAATCGACGAAGCTAGTACAAAGCGAAAGCGAAAAAACGTGCACGGCAACCCTGCGTCGTAAAACGGCCATAAAATTGACAATATAAATTTGACCGTTTGACGACTCTCGAAACGAAAGTGGTCGTCTCATTTGTATCGATACTAATGAAAGAATGGTTTTATGGCAATGCAAATAAATAGTAGTAGCTCTGTTTCGGATCTTGCATAACAATTAATGTTGAACGGCATTGAATGTTTATGTAGTGACGTTAAATACTGGGGTTCGTAAAAGTCCTCACGCCCCATGCACTCGTTAAGGTACGTTGGCATTGTTTGAACCTTTCCTGTAATATCGCCATTTAGTTTTGCATATAAGTGATATAAATATGGTAGATGTTTCCTAATTCCTAATAATATTTCCATCTTATTTCCTGATGGCTATACTTCGATGAATCCACTGAATCCATTATTTGAGTAAAGAAATCTCTTTGAGTTTTAATGACATTTTAGCACGTTTAGAACTCTGAAAATGTTCCCAGTCGAATTGTAATACATATAATGAAAAATAAATTAATATAAAAAATCAGAAGAAACCTTTTTCTTGTTTCTATTAACACAGGAAGTTTTTGACGTTAAGAAAAAACGACAGGACGCAACCACGTGGCTTTGAAATATTGAAATCGATGGTTTATTAAACCGAAAACAAGTTTGAAAGGTTTTGTTACTTGCTGGTGCAGTTTGTATTTATTCTAAAATGCTTTCTAGCCGCGGTTAAAATTGTATGCCAGTGGCCCTATTTCCAAGTAATTCAAATTGTTTTGTCGCTGTAATGCGTATCTTGGGCAACGTTCCTATCAAAACTGTCTCAAAAAATATAACTGATTCGCTCTAGAATACCTATCCGTCTTTCAATTTCATTGCTTTCGTTTCTCTTAGTCTCAAATTTGCCGAAAATAGCCAACAAAATCGATACAGTAGAACCTTGCGGCAATTAAAACATAGTAACAAAAAATATAATTGTTTATAACTATTTGTTAACTAAGAGATTTGAATCAAAATTATAGTATTATTAGTAGTTTTTTCAACAAAATTTGGACCATCAATTATGTTTTTCATTTTGTTGCGATGTTGGTAAAATTTTCGAGCAAACGTTACCGTTATCGCAGTCAACATCTTGAGACTTCTTTACAAATTTCACGCGGCAACCCGATCACTTCCAATAAGCCTATTTTGTATCAATAGCGCACCGCTCAGCGAAACATCAAATTAGATTTTCAACATCAGTCAGTCACATCATCATCATCGCAATTAAATCGGTTATGGTAATTATATTCTCTGCACTAGTGAATTCCATTTGGCTCAGGGTCAGTGAAGCTGTTTTCTTCTCAAGAAACGCAAAACTTGCTGTGCTAATCCTCTGCTACGCGATTCATCTCGGCAATGGCTCGGCTCGAATTCCGTTCAAATTGGTTGATGTATATAAACATGTTGGACGGAGCCCACCAAAAACAATAAAAACACCCTCATTAATCAATGTTTTAATTCGAATTTCATGGTACAACGTCTCGGATTCCCAGTCCCAGGCAGGAACGTGCTGAACCAGAGTCTGAAAAAAACTGAAAACTCCAGCAAAAACATCTCATGGTTTAGTAGAACACAAATTACCTCCGATTGGGTGCACTTGTTCATTTGGTACACCGATATACAAATCAAACAACTCGAAACAAATTGTAAATTAATTTCCGATGTTCGATGCGAGGGACATCGACGGAAACGGGACGGCCAATATCGTGATGACTGGCGAATGAAAGCCATTGCGTTGTTTTGGTGTGCAATTAGCAAGTCACACTGAATCGGCCACCAAATTGATGCAAAGTCATTGCCGAATCGACTAGCTCACTGTAGCCACCCAATCAGTTTGCTATTAAATCATCCACGCTTCTGTGGAATTTGAATTGGGCCAGGGCAAAAAAGTGACAACCGTTACATTTCACAAAACTGGCGGAAAGAGCTGCCCGTTTGTTCCGGATTGTAGCAGGTTCAAATCAAGCTAGGGCTAGACTATCGACGAATTTTGGGTTTATTGCTTTATCTGTCAGCACGGCATATTTGTCTAAAATCAAGCTTAATACTCAATGTTCAATAATTTGGACTTGATAATATTGTTTTACTTCATATGATATTGGTCTATCGGGCCGGATGTGAATAAACGGAACTGTTCTGCATAGAGAGATAGGGAAGCATAACAGTATTATGATCATGCATTTAAATCACAACAGAATGCACACCTGTCGATAATAGCTTGAATTTTAATTTATTATCAACAGTGCTAGATTCTGCGTCATTCTGTTATCAACTGTCACCATACATTACACAACACAACACATGCATTAGCATATAGGTCAAACATATTTAGCAATTACAATGTTGACAACGTGTAACGAATAACCCATAACTTGTGTGAACACCAGATGCTAGAGAAATGATAGTAGAAGATCAATCCTAGGATGAAATGAAACCGGTTTAGTTGTTTGAAAATAAAAATGGTGTAACGCAACACATTGCACAGTGCACATTGGCGGATTCCTCGAAAAACGTGCCCAAAAATCAAAAACTTAATGGTGGTTACTCACTCATAGGAGTAAATGAGATCGAATAACTCGAATGGCAACCATTTTATTTTTTTCAGTTGCCAAAAATGGAACCGTGCCAAAAATCGAACTTAATTTTCAACGTTTGGATTTTCAATTTACGATTTCAAAAATGTTTGAAGGATTTTTAATCATATGTGAAATTAAATGAGATGAAAACAAATAAGCAAATTCAGTTTTATTCATGTGGTCAAGGCTCCGAAAATGGCAACAGATGAAAATTTTTTTTGAAAATTTTTGCACCTACCTATTGTTTTTCCGTATGTAATATTAAACTATATGAATGGTGAGCCTGTCATTTATTAAAACTTGTTGATGCTTTTTGCATACCCTAAAATTACTAGAAGACCGTAAGGAGATAAAAAGCTATTGACCTTAAATATGTTCAACTTTTTACCACAATTTTCCATCGTAGTTCAATACACATTTGATGAATTGTTTAAAAGTGTGAGATTAAATTGGATTAATGCTTATTTTGAATTGTGAAGTAATGAAAAACGAATAACTTGTAACACGACAGATCGAAAAATCTAAAAAAAAAATTGTGGATCACACCAACAACTTGCATACAATGTCTGACCTATATTTTTTCTTACTACTTTGAGTCTTCTTTTTGAAACAGCATTGTGAAAACCCTAAAATTAAATTCATTTTTTAGGAAACACCGTTGAACTTATGTAACGTGACAGTTATTTTCTGCTTTTTATATTGTAACGACATATATTTAGCAAGGGACTGGAAGGTGAAGTATTTTTCAAATATTAAGAGCCATAGTACTCAAGGAGCAAGGATTTGAAGTAAGAAAGTTTAGAAAAGCGTGGAGTAGGGTCATAGCATAAGTCATTAAATTGACTTTACGCTTGTCCGGATATACTGCAGACTCAGGTGATTCGCATTTGCAGAAGACAATGAGTTAAGTAGCCGGGAAACTCTAAGCTTGTTCATTGACCCTACTCAACGCTTTCTTACTTCAAATCCTTGCTCTTCCTTGAGTACTATGGCTCTTAATATTTGAAAAATACTTCACCTTCCAGTCCCCTGCTAATTATATGTCGTTACAATATAAAAAAATTAAAAAAAAGGAAAAAGATTGACTAACTATTAAGTCGTTAATAAAAAAGGGGAAAAAAGTTATTTTCTGCTGTAAAGCAATTCTATCAAGATTGATTACATTATGTCAAAAACGGTGACCATTTTCGATTCTGATGAAACTTTTTACATTTCATCTGTGTGGGAGACTAAGTATTTTGCACAGTTAAACAAAACATTTTGTTGTGGCACAGCATCTTCTCTGGCTGTATCCCGAACTTGTCAGTTAGCTTAGCATAAAATATGGAGGTGTAAAAGTAGATGGATCGGTAGTGTCATCGATTATGTGTACAGTAGTATGGCTGCACAGTCTCATTGATTGTTGGCCGTGATGCCAGAATTAAGGGTATTGAATCGATAGATATAAGACGAAAAACAATTATAGGTAGTCGATATCCGACCACCGCTGAATGCGGTTGGTTCTGCACTTAGTGATAAGCTTAAATAAAGAGAATAGTCAAAGTATCAAGTTCTTACTTACCTGTTGCTAATAATGGATTACCTGCTACCGTTGATACCATCTGACGAGTGACCTGCAATGAGAATGACCCGGAAACTACGTACTTAAATTTGGATTCTCGACCCCCTGACCAATCCCGGAAAGGACGAACCGCTCATCTACAACGTAGGGCTTAATCATTGGACGCATCACATTTTTATTGAGGAGTAATATTTCAAAAGGGCGTATCAGATATAAACTTTTAAAAAATAGTATTCGAATATCGCCATTTGTATAGCAAAATTCTATGATAGGGAGCTCTAAGGAATTAATTCAATATTTTGGGGAAATTTAAAAGAAAATATGTTAAAAAATGCAATAACAAAAAAAAATAATATTTTTTGTGAACGCGAGTCTAAAAATATAACGAACTGTAATTGCATTATGAAGAAGCTATATTTTTAACAACGGCTTCAAGGGGTGCGCGACGTTTGGCATAAATACGTTAGGCATAAGTACGTTAGGCATACATAAGTTAGGCATAAGTACGTTAGGCATAATGGACGTTAGGCATAATGGACGATTGGCATAATACGCGTTAGGCATAATGGACGATAGACATAATTCACTAAAATATAAAAATAATTGCAAGGTTTTCGTTATAATAGAGATTTCGCTTGTTTTTTCAGATCAGAAAATAGACGCTTTGCTATACTATACCTTCGCATAACTTTAGTGAGAGGATCCAAAATGAAAAATACCATGCGAGATATTTAACCCTTACAAGTGTAGAGTTTTTTTCTTTTTTTCTGTGGACGAGATGAAGAAAATATCCCTTCATTTAAGTGAACAGTTTAGGTACAAGCACATTTCAAGCCTCTTAGATGTATTACCAATACAGTTGCATCTAAATATTTAAAAACCTGTTTTAATCCACCTAGCGGTGCAATTGTGCCTTTCTCATTTCTCTAAACTATGACACGGAGGCTTTTTATGTTCAACATAATTGTGGAAATGTCTATTACATTCTTAGTACACTTTGCACTTATACACAATGGCTTGCCAGCCACGAACTTGATGAGCTACGCGTCGACGGTGAAACACCTGAAACAAAAAAATATCGTACTTCATTAGCCGAATCAGCATTAGATCAATTTTTTTTTCGGGTTCGCATCAAATCTCGACGTTTCATGCTCCTTGAAGACATTTAGCATCGAAAATAAAAATTCTATTTTTAATTTTTCCTATAGTTTATATGAGAAATTTCTGTGTGGCCGCACTCTTAAACCCGTAATTCCGGAACCAGAATTCCGATCGATCCAAAATTCAGTAGCAGCCAATGGGAAGGTTGTAGGGGAGAGAGGGTAACAATGAAACATATTTTTTTTACAATTTAATTTTGATGATAATACATGTTATTTGTGTAATCAAAAGTGATACATAGTGCCACTATGTTGTTAACTAATACATATATTTTTTCCAGCTGGTAAAATTCACGGGAAATAACATTTTTTGGATAATAAACAGTTGGTGATAAAATGTATCAGTGTGCCCCATGGGTAGGAACTATGAAACACGATGTCGTCTATAGTGAAATATTCTACTTATAAATTTTATTCTTTTGTTTTGACGAAGAATGATCCTAACGCTTTGAATTAAAGTTATATTGAGGCGAAAATCGTTTGTTTACGAAAGAATCCGTTATATCATCGCGTAACATCGAACCACCATATATGCATATTAGCTGCAATCCTGAAATAAGAGACAATTTCTACAAAATTTGCCTAAATTTACTAATTTTGCACTATATGAGTAGTACTTACTGTGGAAAATCGGAACCCATTGATATTTTGAGACAGACCACAAAAACAAAAAAAAAATCACTGTTCCCCATACGCCATCGTTTCACAGTTACCCAATGGGTCTATTCAAGAAAATTGTGAAATTACACAGAACCATGTTACCAAAAAACTGTGTTCGCGGCAAATGTTGAGCATAAAATTTGCTATAAATAGCAATAGACTAAACATTTATTCAATGAATGGTAATTCATAAAGATGGAATAATGTTTAATTTACTCTGGCTATCACAAAACAAACAAATATCCATTAAAAGAGATAGAGTTATCAGATCTCTTCCAAAATATAGCAACACGTGTAAAGAATTAGAAATTGTGAAATGTGAGGGAATGAGACGATTCCGATCATGCATTATGATTTTATTGCGAATGTTTCATAGTTCCTGCTGATCCACTGTTACCCTCTCTCCCCAACCTTTCATTTGAGACTAAGTTTGGGCAAATCGGCCCAGCCATCTCTGAGAAAAATGAGTGACATTATTTGACACATACGCACATACACACACATACACACACATACACACATACAGACTTTTTCCGATTTCGACGAACTGAGTCGAATGGGATATGACATTCGGCCCTCCGGGCCGGGATTAGGTTGACGTTTTTCAGAGTGATTGCATAACCTTTGTATATGACAAAGGCAAAACGAAAAATAATGAACAGACATTAAGTTTTGGATCCTATAGAAAGTGGCAGTGTTATGTACCGGATCAACATTAGGCTACAGATGCTACGTTTTATTATTTACGATTACTTTTTCGTTTCGGTAACTCGTCACAGTACAGGATTAAACTCTCTCTCATGTCAAAGATTTTCCGTAGTTCTATTTGTAATGGCCTCGAGAATACAATCATTTTGCTTAAGAAAATGGGAGATAATCAATATAGAACCAGCAATATTCGTATATTCGTTGAATGAATAATAAAAATGCATCATTCTTTCTTTCATGAGCTGTTCTTCAAGGTTATATATTTCCTTCTTGGACAATTACATCTTGCATGCATGAAGAACTAATCTAAGTTGAACCTTACATGCCCAACTTTTTTCTAGCGTTCATGGAGTTCAAGAAATACGACAAACCAGCTTCGAAAGATGCTTCTTTTGCAGTGCTGAAAGCTACTCAATATTTACCTTCCGGTGCTCAACACAATTCACCTAGAAAATTTTCAATATTCTATAAGCTAGGAAAAGATAGTCGAAGACGGTCCAGTTTTCAATAATAATTTATCAACGCTAATTGTAAATATCTCTGGTAGTACTGCTCCAGCAGAGTTATATCAGACTAATAGCAATAACTGCAGTTCTAAGTTCTAATAGTTCCAGTTACTGGTCTTACTTGTTTTTTGAGTAAATGCTTCTAAAATCAAAAGTTTTAGCAGTTTAAAAACGTTTTTGTTTACAATCTACATGGGCATGTGCGTTATTTTATTTTTATTTTATTTATTTCGTCTTCGGCATATACCGTACAAATAACTCCTAATAGAATTATTAACGTCAATATTAAAAATTTTTAATTGCTAACTTATAACTAGGTTTAGTGGTATGCAGGTCGTAAACTGGAGCAGTTTCGTTGAATTTGCTACAACATCTATCCACCGGATTATTCTGGCTATAAGCTGTACGATGTCTAGCAATCCACAAAGGTGGACGATTCCTAATACCACGAGGAGAACAAACAAACAATTCATACCCTAATATAAAATAGACCGATTTTAAACAAGAGTATTAGCCTATTTTAAAGATGTGTAATTTGTTCATTCATTCATTCGATGTCCATTCGTTCTACATCTTTTATTTAAGTTGAGATTTCTTGAGGTATTTACAATAGAATAAAATGTTGATCGAGTTTTATCAGCTTCCAGAGTAATTCTACAACTTCAAAAAATTTCAAATATTTGCGCTCTTACCACCCGAGGCTGTTACCACCAAAAAGTTATTTCGTTAAAGGATACTTCAACATGATAATTTATGCCTAACGTCCATTATGCCAATCGTCCATTATGCCTAACGTCCATTATGCCTAACGTACGTATGTCAAACGTCCGTATGCCAAAACGTAGTTATGCCTAATGGGGTACACCCGACTTCAAGCATGCTTCTACATTTCTTAGTATTTACCAGTTATAAATATAATTTTCTTATACAAAATAATACAAAATGTTATTTCGAAGCAAAATGCTGTTTGGGTGGGGGGGGGGGGTGGGGCGGTAGATATGTTCTTGATTTAGGGTTTTTACTTATAAAATGGCGAAATTTTTCGTGAAAAATAGCAAATTTTGTTCAAAAAAAGTAAAAAAGTCCTTGATAGAAAAATTATGACGAAATTTCAACGTTAGGTATTTTTTACATAGAATGTGTATGCAAAATTTGAAATAAATCCGTGAAGTAGTTTTTGAATGACAGGTAACACCGCATATCATGTTTTCCACAGACATGCTACAAAAAGCTTCTGTTTTTCTTTCAACAAGAATATCAGGTAGTGAAAATACTCTCATTTAATAAGTTATTCACAAACATAATTGCATTGTGGAGAAAATAAAAAAATAAACAAAACATAAACTTGAAACATTTTTCAAAAATTCATTTAATTTGCAACATCTGAATGTATTTTAAAATGTTTTTTTTAATGAAAAATTCCCTTGAAAATTGTCCTTGAAAATGCAGTTCTTTTCAAGTTATTTTATATTTTATTCTTTCATAGTGAAATTACGACCTTTTCATAACTTATTCACTTTTGTTCATCAAAACCATCAGAATGTTTTTTTCAAACTAAATATAAAGTTTTCCGTAAATGCTCTGCTCCCAGATCAAGAATGATTTGTGTGCTACTGCCCGATATCTTGACTCCATTACAAATACAACCGTAACGTGACAGATTTGGGTTGTAAAGTGACAGATCACTGAGAATGCTCCATAAAATCAACAAAAAAAATATTTTTCTTCTGGAAAACTATATTCCAAGCTCTTGCTTGTTCTCCAAGCTTCAACTTAAAACTGTGTTCTCGCAAATTTAAGGGCCAACAGATCAGACTTTTCCAATTTATTCGAGCAATCTACAAACCCACTGCGAAAATTGTGTAACGTGGTAGACGTTTTAAAATGAAAATAAAGCGAAAACCGTTCATGATAGAAAATAACTTTCTGTAGAAAAAATGTGGGGTTTTAGGGACCTTAATAATGTGCAATTGTGATAGAATCTGATTTTATCGTTT
>NW_026683814.1:0-22177 GCF_030247195.1 Topomyia yanbarensis | reverse complement strand
TAAAGACAAGACAAAGACAAGACAAAGACAAGACAAAGACAAGACAAAGACAAGACAAAGACAAGACAAAGACAAGACAAAGACAAGACAAAGACAAGACAAAGACAAGACAAAGACAAGACAAAGACAAGACAAAGACAAGACAAAGACAAGACAAAGACAAGACAAAGACAAGACAAAGACAAGACAAAGACAAGACAAAGACAAGACAAAGACAAGACAAAGACAAGACAAAGACAAGACAAAGACAAGACAAAGACAAGACAAAGACAAGACAAAGACAAGACAAAGACAAGACAAAGACAAGACAAAGACAAGACAAAGACAAGACAAAGACAAGACAAAGACAAGACAAAGACAAGACAAAGACAAGACAAAGACAAGACAAAGACAAGACAAAGACAAGACAAAGACAAGACAAAGACAAGACAAAGACAAGACAAAGACAAGACAAAGACAAGACAAAGACAAGACAAAGACAAGACAAAGACAAGACAAAGACAAGACAAAGACAAGACAAAGACAAGACAAAGACAAGACAAAGACAAGACAAAGACAAGACAAAGACAAGACAAAGACAAGACAAAGACAAGACAAAGACAAGACAAAGACAAGACAAAGACAAGACAAAGACAAGACAAAGACAAGACAAAGACAAGACAAAGACAAGACAAAGACAAGACAAAGACAAGACAAAGACAAGACAAAGACAAGACAAAGACAAGACAAAGACAAGACAAAGACAAGACAAAGACAAGACAAAGACAAGACAAAGACAAGACAAAGACAAGACAAAGACAAGACAAAGACAAGACAAAGACAAGACAAAGACAAGACAAAGACAAGACAAAGACAAGACAAAGACAAGACAAAGACAAGACAAAGACAAGACAAAGACAAGACAAAGACAAGACAAAGACAAGACAAAGACAAGACAAAGACAAGACAAAGACAAGACAAAGACAAGACAAAGACAAGACAAAGACAAGACAAAGACAAGACAAAGACAAGACAAAGACAAGACAAAGACAAGACAAAGACAAGACAAAGACAAGACAAAGACAAGACAAAGACAAGACAAAGACAAGACAAAGACAAGACAAAGACAAGACAAAGACAAGACAAAGACAAGACAAAGACAAGACAAAGACAAGACAAAGACAAGACAAAGACAAGACAAAGACAAGACAAAGACAAGACAAAGACAAGACAAAGACAAGACAAAGACAAGACAAAGACAAGACAAAGACAAGACAAAGACAAGACAAAGACAAGACAAAGACAAGACAAAGACAAGACAAAGACAAGACAAAGACAAGACAAAGACAAGACAAAGACAAGACAAAGACAAGACAAAGACAAGACAAAGACAAGACAAAGACAAGACAAAGACAAGACAAAGACAAGACAAAGACAAGACAAAGACAAGACAAAGACAAGACAAAGACAAGACAAAGACAAGACAAAGACAAGACAAAGACAAGACAAAGACAAGACAAAGACAAGACAAAGACAAGACAAAGACAAGACAAAGACAAGACAAAGACAAGACAAAGACAAGACAAAGACAAGACAAAGACAAGACAAAGACAAGACAAAGACAAGACAAAGACAAGACAAAGACAAGACAAAGACAAGACAAAGACAAGACAAAGACAAGACAAAGACAAGACAAAGACAAGACAAAGACAAGACAAAGACAAGACAAAGACAAGACAAAGACAAGACAAAGACAAGACAAAGACAAGACAAAGACAAGACAAAGACAAGACAAAGACAAGACAAAGACAAGACAAAGACAAGACAAAGACAAGACAAAGACAAGACAAAGACAAGACAAAGACAAGACAAAGACAAGACAAAGACAAGACAAAGACAAGACAAAGACAAGACAAAGACAAGACAAAGACAAGACAAAGACAAGACAAAGACAAGACAAAGACAAGACAAAGACAAGACAAAGACAAGACAAAGACAAGACAAAGACAAGACAAAGACAAGACAAAGACAAGACAAAGACAAGACAAAGACAAGACAAAGACAAGACAAAGACAAGACAAAGACAAGACAAAGACAAGACAAAGACAAGACAAAGACAAGACAAAGACAAGACAAAGACAAGACAAAGACAAGACAAAGACAAGACAAAGACAAGACAAAGACAAGACAAAGACAAGACAAAGACAAGACAAAGACAAGACAAAGACAAGACAAAGACAAGACAAAGACAAGACAAAGACAAGACAAAGACAAGACAAAGACAAGACAAAGACAAGACAAAGACAAGACAAAGACAAGACAAAGACAAGACAAAGACAAGACAAAGACAAGACAAAGACAAGACAAAGACAAGACAAAGACAAGACAAAGACAAGACAAAGACAAGACAAAGACAAGACAAAGACAAGACAAAGACAAGACAAAGACAAGACAAAGACAAGACAAAGACAAGACAAAGACAAGACAAAGACAAGACAAAGACAAGACAAAGACAAGACAAAGACAAGACAAAGACAAGACAAAGACAAGACAAAGACAAGACAAAGACAAGACAAAGACAAGACAAAGACAAGACAAAGACAAGACAAAGACAAGACAAAGACAAGACAAAGACAAGACAAAGACAAGACAAAGACAAGACAAAGACAAGACAAAGACAAGACAAAGACAAGACAAAGACAAGACAAAGACAAGACAAAGACAAGACAAAGACAAGACAAAGACAAGACAAAGACAAGACAAAGACAAGACAAAGACAAGACAAAGACAAGACAAAGACAAGACAAAGACAAGACAAAGACAAGACAAAGACAAGACAAAGACAAGACAAAGACAAGACAAAGACAAGACAAAGACAAGACAAAGACAAGACAAAGACAAGACAAAGACAAGACAAAGACAAGACAAAGACAAGACAAAGACAAGACAAAGACAAGACAAAGACAAGACAAAGACAAGACAAAGACAAGACAAAGACAAGACAAAGACAAGACAAAGACAAGACAAAGACAAGACAAAGACAAGACAAAGACAAGACAAAGACAAGACAAAGACAAGACAAAGACAAGACAAAGACAAGACAAAGACAAGACAAAGACAAGACAAAGACAAGACAAAGACAAGACAAAGACAAGACAAAGACAAGACAAAGACAAGACAAAGACAAGACAAAGACAAGACAAAGACAAGACAAAGACAAGACAAAGACAAGACAAAGACAAGACAAAGACAAGACAAAGACAAGACAAAGACAAGACAAAGACAAGACAAAGACAAGACAAAGACAAGACAAAGACAAGACAAAGACAAGACAAAGACAAGACAAAGACAAGACAAAGACAAGACAAAGACAAGACAAAGACAAGACAAAGACAAGACAAAGACAAGACAAAGACAAGACAAAGACAAGACAAAGACAAGACAAAGACAAGACAAAGACAAGACAAAGACAAGACAAAGACAAGACAAAGACAAGACAAAGACAAGACAAAGACAAGACAAAGACAAGACAAAGACAAGACAAAGACAAGACAAAGACAAGACAAAGACAAGACAAAGACAAGACAAAGACAAGACAAAGACAAGACAAAGACAAGACAAAGACAAGACAAAGACAAGACAAAGACAAGACAAAGACAAGACAAAGACAAGACAAAGACAAGACAAAGACAAGACAAAGACAAGACAAAGACAAGACAAAGACAAGACAAAGACAAGACAAAGACAAGACAAAGACAAGACAAAGACAAGACAAAGACAAGACAAAGACAAGACAAAGACAAGACAAAGACAAGACAAAGACAAGACAAAGACAAGACAAAGACAAGACAAAGACAAGACAAAGACAAGACAAAGACAAGACAAAGACAAGACAAAGACAAGACAAAGACAAGACAAAGACAAGACAAAGACAAGACAAAGACAAGACAAAGACAAGACAAAGACAAGACAAAGACAAGACAAAGACAAGACAAAGACAAGACAAAGACAAGACAAAGACAAGACAAAGACAAGACAAAGACAAGACAAAGACAAGACAAAGACAAGACAAAGACAAGACAAAGACAAGACAAAGACAAGACAAAGACAAGACAAAGACAAGACAAAGACAAGACAAAGACAAGACAAAGACAAGACAAAGACAAGACAAAGACAAGACAAAGACAAGACAAAGACAAGACAAAGACAAGACAAAGACAAGACAAAGACAAGACAAAGACAAGACAAAGACAAGACAAAGACAAGACAAAGACAAGACAAAGACAAGACAAAGACAAGACAAAGACAAGACAAAGACAAGACAAAGACAAGACAAAGACAAGACAAAGACAAGACAAAGACAAGACAAAGACAAGACAAAGACAAGACAAAGACAAGACAAAGACAAGACAAAGACAAGACAAAGACAAGACAAAGACAAGACAAAGACAAGACAAAGACAAGACAAAGACAAGACAAAGACAAGACAAAGACAAGACAAAGACAAGACAAAGACAAGACAAAGACAAGACAAAGACAAGACAAAGACAAGACAAAGACAAGACAAAGACAAGACAAAGACAAGACAAAGACAAGACAAAGACAAGACAAAGACAAGACAAAGACAAGACAAAGACAAGACAAAGACAAGACAAAGACAAGACAAAGACAAGACAAAGACAAGACAAAGACAAGACAAAGACAAGACAAAGACAAGACAAAGACAAGACAAAGACAAGACAAAGACAAGACAAAGACAAGACAAAGACAAGACAAAGACAAGACAAAGACAAGACAAAGACAAGACAAAGACAAGACAAAGACAAGACAAAGACAAGACAAAGACAAGACAAAGACAAGACAAAGACAAGACAAAGACAAGACAAAGACAAGACAAAGACAAGACAAAGACAAGACAAAGACAAGACAAAGACAAGACAAAGACAAGACAAAGACAAGACAAAGACAAGACAAAGACAAGACAAAAGACAAGACAAAGACAAGACAAAGACAAGACAAAGACAAGACAAAGACAAGACAAAGACAAGACAAAGACAAGACAAAGACAAGACAAAGACAAGACAAAGACAAGACAAAGACAAGACAAAGACAAGACAAAGACAAGACAAAGACAAGACAAAGACAAGACAAAGACAAGACAAAGACAAGACAAAGACAAGACAAAGACAAGACAAAGACAAGACAAAGACAAGACAAAGACAAGACAAAGACAAGACAAAGACAAGACAAAGACAAGACAAAGACAAGACAAAGACAAGACAAAGACAAGACAAAGACAAGACAAAGACAAGACAAAGACAAGACAAAGACAAGACAAAGACAAGACAAAGACAAGACAAAGACAAGACAAAGACAAGACAAAGACAAGACAAGACAAGACAAAGACAAGACAAAGACAAGACAAAGACAAGACAAAGACAAGACAAGACAAAGACAAGACAAAGACAAGACAAAGACAAGACAAAGACAAGACAAAGACAAGACAAAGACAAGACAAAGACAAGACAAAGACAAGACAAAGACAAGACAAAGACAAGACAAAGACAAGACAAAGACAAGACAAAGACAAGACAAAGACAAGACAAAGACAAGACAAAGACAAGACAAAGACAAGACAAAGACAAGACAAAGACAAGACAAAGACAAGACAAAGACAAGACAAAGACAAGACAAAGACAAGACAAAGACAAGACAAAGACAAGACAAAGACAAGACAAAGACAAGACAAAGACAAGACAAAGACAAGACAAAGACAAGACAAAGACAAGACAAAGACAAGACAAAGACAAGACAAAGACAAGACAAAGACAAGACAAAGACAAGACAAAGACAAGACAAAGACAAGACAAAGACAAGACAAAGACAAGACAAAGACAAGACAAAGACAAGACAAAGACAAGACAAAGACAAGACAAAGACAAGACAAAGACAAGACAAAGACAAGACAAAGACAAGACAAAGACAAGACAAAGACAAGACAAAGACAAGACAAAGACAAGACAAAGACAAGACAAAGACAAGACAAAGACAAGACAAAGACAAGACAAAGACAAGACAAAGACAAGACAAAGACAAGACAAAGACAAGACAAAGACAAGACAAAGACAAGACAAAGACAAGACAAAGACAAGACAAAGACAAGACAAAGACAAGACAAAGACAAGACAAAGACAAGACAAAGACAAGACAAAGACAAGACAAAGACAAGACAAAGACAAGACAAAGACAAGACAAAGACAAGACAAAGACAAGACAAAGACAAGACAAAGACAAGACAAAGACAAGACAAAGACAAGACAAAGACAAGACAAAGACAAGACAAAGACAAGACAAAGACAAGACAAAGACAAGACAAAGACAAGACAAAGACAAGACAAAGACAAGACAAAGACAAGACAAAGACAAGACAAAGACAAGACAAAGACAAGACAAAGACAAGACAAAGACAAGACAAAGACAAGACAAAGACAAGACAAAGACAAGACAAAGACAAGACAAAGACAAGACAAAGACAAGACAAAGACAAGACAAAGACAAGACAAAGACAAGACAAGACAAGACAAGACAAAGACAAGACAAAGACAAGACAAAGACAAGACAAAGACAAGACAAAGACAAGACAAAGACAAGACAAAGACAAGACAAAGACAAGACAAAGACAAGACAAAGACAAGACAAAGACAAGACAAAGACAAGACAAAGACAAGACAAAGACAAGACAAAGACAAGACAAAGACAAGACAAAGACAAGACAAAGACAAGACAAAGACAAGACAAGACAAGACAAGACAAAGACAAGACAAAGACAAGACAAAGACAAGACAAAGACAAGACAAAGACAAGACAAAGACAAGACAAAGACAAGACAAAGACAAGACAAAGACAAGACAAAGACAAGACAAAGACAAGACAAAGACAAGACAAAGACAAGACAAAGACAAGACAAAGACAAGACAAAGACAAGACAAAGACAAGACAAAGACAAGACAAAGACAAGACAAAGACAAGACAAAGACAAGACAAAGACAAGACAAAGACAAGACAAAGACAAGACAAAGACAAGACAAAGACAAGACAAAGACAAGACAAAGACAAGACAAAGACAAGACAAAGACAAGACAAAGACAAGACAAAGACAAGACAAAGACAAGACAAAGACAAGACAAAGACAAGACAAAGACAAGACAAAGACAAGACAAAGACAAGACAAAGACAAGACAAAGACAAGACAAAGACAAGACAAAGACAAGACAAAGACAAGACAAAGACAAGACAAAGACAAGACAAAGACAAGACAAAGACAAGACAAAGACAAGACAAAGACAAGACAAAGACAAGACAAAGACAAGACAAAGACAAGACAAAGACAAGACAAAGACAAGACAAAGACAAGACAAAGACAAGACAAAGACAAGACAAAGACAAGACAAAGACAAGACAAAGACAAGACAAAGACAAGACAAAGACAAGACAAAGACAAGACAAAGACAAGACAAAGACAAGACAAAGACAAGACAAAGACAAGACAAAGACAAGACAAAGACAAGACAAAGACAAGACAAAGACAAGACAAAGACAAGACAAAGACAAGACAAAGACAAGACAAAGACAAGACAAAGACAAGACAAAGACAAGACAAAGACAAGACAAAGACAAGACAAAGACAAGACAAAGACAAGACAAAGACAAGACAAAGACAAGACAAAGACAAGACAAAGACAAGACAAAGACAAGACAAAGACAAGACAAAGACAAGACAAAGACAAGACAAAGACAAGACAAAGACAAGACAAAGACAAGACAAAGACAAGACAAAGACAAGACAAAGACAAGACAAAGACAAGACAAAGACAAGACAAAGACAAGACAAAGACAAGACAAAGACAAGACAAAGACAAGACAAAGACAAGACAAAGACAAGACAAAGACAAGACAAAGACAAGACAAAGACAAGACAAAGACAAGACAAAGACAAGACAAAGACAAGACAAAGACAAGACAAAGACAAGACAAAGACAAGACAAAGACAAGACAAAGACAAGACAAAGACAAGACAAAGACAAGACAAAGACAAGACAAAGACAAGACAAAGACAAGACAAAGACAAGACAAAGACAAGACAAAGACAAGACAAAGACAAGACAAAGACAAGACAAAGACAAGACAAAGACAAGACAAAGACAAGACAAAGACAAGACAAAGACAAGACAAAGACAAGACAAAGACAAGACAAAGACAAGACAAAGACAAGACAAAGACAAGACAAAGACAAGACAAAGACAAGACAAAGACAAGACAAAGACAAGACAAAGACAAGACAAAGACAAGACAAAGACAAGACAAAGACAAGACAAAGACAAGACAAAGACAAGACAAAGACAAGACAAAGACAAGACAAAGACAAGACAAAGACAAGACAAAGACAAGACAAAGACAAGACAAAGACAAGACAAAGACAAGACAAAGACAAGACAAAGACAAGACAAAGACAAGACAAAGACAAGACAAAGACAAGACAAAGACAAGACAAAGACAAGACAAAGACAAGACAAAGACAAGACAAAGACAAGACAAAGACAAGACAAAGACAAGACAAAGACAAGACAAAGACAAGACAAAGACAAGACAAAGACAAGACAAAGACAAGACAAAGACAAGACAAAGACAAGACAAAGACAAGACAAAGACAAGACAAAGACAAGACAAAGACAAGACAAAGACAAGACAAAGACAAGACAAAGACAAGACAAAGACAAGACAAAGACAAGACAAAGACAAGACAAAGACAAGACAAAGACAAGACAAAGACAAGACAAAGACAAGACAAAGACAAGACAAAGACAAGACAAAGACAAGACAAAGACAAGACAAAGACAAGACAAAGACAAGACAAAGACAAGACAAAGACAAGACAAAGACAAGACAAAGACAAGACAAAGACAAGACAAAGACAAGACAAAGACAAGACAAAGACAAGACAAAGACAAGACAAAGACAAGACAAAGACAAGACAAAGACAAGACAAAGACAAGACAAAGACAAGACAAAGACAAGACAAAGACAAGACAAAGACAAGACAAAGACAAGACAAAGACAAGACAAAGACAAGACAAAGACAAGACAAAGACAAGACAAAGACAAGACAAAGACAAGACAAAGACAAGACAAAGACAAGACAAAGACAAGACAAAGACAAGACAAAGACAAGACAAAGACAAGACAAAGACAAGACAAAGACAAGACAAAGACAAGACAAAGACAAGACAAAGACAAGACAAAGACAAGACAAAGACAAGACAAAGACAAGACAAAGACAAGACAAAGACAAGACAAAGACAAGACAAAGACAAGACAAAGACAAGACAAAGACAAGACAAAGACAAGACAAAGACAAGACAAAGACAAGACAAAGACAAGACAAAGACAAGACAAAGACAAGACAAAGACAAGACAAAGACAAGACAAAGACAAGACAAAGACAAGACAAAGACAAGACAAAGACAAGACAAAGACAAGACAAAGACAAGACAAAGACAAGACAAAGACAAGACAAAGACAAGACAAAGACAAGACAAAGACAAGACAAAGACAAGACAAAGACAAGACAAAGACAAGACAAAGACAAGACAAAGACAAGACAAAGACAAGACAAAGACAAGACAAAGACAAGACAAAGACAAGACAAAGACAAGACAAAGACAAGACAAAGACAAGACAAAGACAAGACAAAGACAAGACAAAGACAAGACAAAGACAAGACAAAGACAAGACAAAGACAAGACAAAGACAAGACAAAGACAAGACAAAGACAAGACAAAGACAAGACAAAGACAAGACAAAGACAAGACAAAGACAAGACAAAGACAAGACAAAGACAAGACAAAGACAAGACAAAGACAAGACAAAGACAAGACAAAGACAAGACAAAGACAAGACAAAGACAAGACAAAGACAAGACAAAGACAAGACAAAGACAAGACAAAGACAAGACAAAGACAAGACAAAGACAAGACAAAGACAAGACAAAGACAAGACAAAGACAAGACAAAGACAAGACAAAGACAAGACAAAGACAAGACAAAGACAAGACAAAGACAAGACAAAGACAAGACAAAGACAAGACAAAGACAAGACAAAGACAAGACAAAGACAAGACAAAGACAAGACAAAGACAAGACAAAGACAAGACAAAGACAAGACAAAGACAAGACAAAGACAAGACAAAGACAAGACAAAGACAAGACAAAGACAAGACAAAGACAAGACAAAGACAAGACAAAGACAAGACAAAGACAAGACAAAGACAAGACAAAGACAAGACAAAGACAAGACAAAGACAAGACAAAGACAAGACAAAGACAAGACAAAGACAAGACAAAGACAAGACAAAGACAAGACAAAGACAAGACAAAGACAAGACAAAGACAAGACAAAGACAAGACAAAGACAAGACAAAGACAAGACAAAGACAAGACAAAGACAAGACAAAGACAAGACAAAGACAAGACAAAGACAAGACAAAGACAAGACAAAGACAAGACAAAGACAAGACAAAGACAAGACAAAGACAAGACAAAGACAAGACAAAGACAAGACAAAGACAAGACAAAGACAAGACAAAGACAAGACAAAGACAAGACAAAGACAAAGACAAGACAAAGACAAGACAAAGACAAGACAAAGACAAGACAAAGACAAGACAAAGACAAGACAAAGACAAGACAAAGACAAGACAAAGACAAGACAAAGACAAGACAAAGACAAGACAAAGACAAGACAAAGACAAGACAAAGACAAGACAAAGACAAGACAAAGACAAGACAAAGACAAGACAAAGACAAGACAAAGACAAGACAAAGACAAGACAAAGACAAGACAAAGACAAGACAAAGACAAGACAAAGACAAGACAAAGACAAGACAAAGACAAGACAAAGACAAGACAAAGACAAGACAAAGACAAGACAAAGACAAGACAAAGACAAGACAAAGACAAGACAAAGACAAGACAAAGACAAGACAAAGACAAGACAAAGACAAGACAAAGACAAGACAAAGACAAGACAAAGACAAGACAAAGACAAGACAAAGACAAGACAAAGACAAGACAAAGACAAGACAAAGACAAGACAAAGACAAGACAAAGACAAGACAAAGACAAGACAAAGACAAGACAAAGACAAGACAAAGACAAGACAAAGACAAGACAAAGACAAGACAAAGACAAGACAAAGACAAGACAAAGACAAGACAAAGACAAGACAAAGACAAGACAAAGACAAGACAAAGACAAGACAAAGACAAGACAAAGACAAGACAAAGACAAGACAAAGACAAGACAAAGACAAGACAAAGACAAGACAAAGACAAGACAAAGACAAGACAAAGACAAGACAAAGACAAGACAAAGACAAGACAAAGACAAGACAAAGACAAGACAAAGACAAGACAAAGACAAGACAAAGACAAGACAAAGACAAGACAAAGACAAGACAAAGACAAGACAAAGACAAGACAAAGACAAGACAAAGACAAGACAAAGACAAGACAAAGACAAGACAAAGACAAGACAAAGACAAGACAAAGACAAGACAAAGACAAGACAAAGACAAGACAAAGACAAGACAAAGACAAGACAAAGACAAGACAAAGACAAGACAAAGACAAGACAAAGACAAGACAAAGACAAGACAAAGACAAGACAAAGACAAGACAAAGACAAGACAAAGACAAGACAAAGACAAGACAAAGACAAGACAAAGACAAGACAAAGACAAGACAAAGACAAGACAAAGACAAGACAAAGACAAGACAAAGACAAGACAAAGACAAGACAAAGACAAGACAAAGACAAGACAAAGACAAGACAAAGACAAGACAAAGACAAGACAAAGACAAGACAAAGACAAGACAAAGACAAGACAAAGACAAGACAAAGACAAGACAAAGACAAGACAAAGACAAGACAAAGACAAGACAAAGACAAGACAAAGACAAGACAAAGACAAGACAAAGACAAGACAAAGACAAGACAAAGACAAGACAAAGACAAGACAAAGACAAGACAAAGACAAGACAAAGACAAGACAAAGACAAGACAAAGACAAGACAGAGACAAGACAAAGACAAGACAAAGACAAGACAAAGACAAGACAAAGACAAGACAAAGACAAGACAAAGACAAGACAAAGACAAGACAAAGACAAGACAAAGACAAGACAAAGACAAGACAAAGACAAGACAAAGACAAGACAAAGACAAGACAAAGACAAAGACAAGACAAAGACAAGACAAAGACAATACAAAGACAAGACAAATACAAGACAAAGACAAGACAAAGACAAGACAAAGACAAGACAAAGACAAGACAAAGACAAGACAAAGACAAGACAAAGACAAGACAAAGACAAGACAAAGACAAGACAAAGACAAGACAAAGACAAGACAAAGACAAGACAAAGACAAGACAAAGACAAGACAAAGACAAGACAAAGACAAGACAAAGACAAGACAAAGACAAGACAAAGACAAGACAAAGACAAGACAAAGACAAGACAAAGACAAGACAAAGACAAGACAAAGACAAGACAAAGACAAGACAAAGACAAGACAAAGACAAGACAAAGACAAGACAAAGACAAGACAAAGACAAGACAAAGACAAGACAAAGACAAGACAAAGACAAGACAAAGACAAGACAAAGACAAGACAAAGACAAGACAAAGACAAGACAAAGACAAGACAAAGACAAGACAAAGACAAGACAAAGACAAGACAAAGACAAGACAAAGACAAGACAAAGACAAGACAAAGACAAGACAAAGACAAGACAAAGACAAGACAAAGACAAGACAAAGACAAGACAAAGACAAGACAAAGACAAGACAAAGACAAGACAAAGACAAGACAAAGACAAGACAAAGACAAGACAAAGACAAGACAAAGACAAGACAAAGACAAGACAAAGACAAGACAAAGACAAGACAAAGACAAGACAAAGACAAGACAAAGACAAGACAAAGACAAGACAAAGACAAGACAAGACAAGACAAAGACAAGACAAAGACAAGACAAAGACAAGACAAAGATGATCAGTCTCTACGCATCGCTCGATCGAGATAGAAGTGTTTTGTTTTCGGTCTGTTGGAAAAAGAACAGTGCAATAATCCGCGTTCAAGGTTATTTTGCCATTCTCTGCCTCTTCGAGGTTTGGACTTTTATTCTTTTGTGCGTGTGTTAACCGTTAGGCCACATTCCTCAACCTTTTGTTCGTAAAGCGAGGATTGAACAATAACCAGCTATTTAAGCTGGACTGGTGCGTCGTGGGAAACGAGTATACAGATAAGTGAAATCTACCTTTTTGATACATTTACGGCTTTTTCCCGTCTGCGCGGGTGCTGACCCCGTGCATTGACGGTGTCGATGGCTTCCTCCCCGGATGGCCAAATGGAGATCGAGTCGACTCCTAAGGCTCTCCCCCGACCCAAACAATATCCAGAGCTCTCGACCGGTCCCTTTGTGGTCTTTTTTCGGCCCAAAACAAAATCGCTGAATGTATTACAGATTTCAAAAGACCTGACGGAACGGTTCTCGGCTGTGACCGAAATAAAAAAGGTCCGCTCAGACAGGCTGAGGGTCGTGCTGACTAACTCAAAGCAGGCAAACGATATTGCTTGCTGCGAGCACTTTACGAAGGACTATCACGTGTATATTCCAGCTGTAAAAGTACAGTCTGAAGGCGTTGTCACCGATGACAGTTTGACATGCGAGGATCTGCTGCAGTACGGGGTTGGCCGTTTTAGAGACCGCATACTTCAGCCAGTGAAAATACTCGAGTGCAAGCGTTTGCACTCAGTAGTAGTTGCGGGGGATGGTTCAAAAACGTACCCCCAATCAAACTCTTATCGGTTGACCTTCGCTGGTACCGCTTTGCCAAATTACGTCCTCTTGCACAAGGTTCGTCTGCCTGTGCGTCTGTTTGTGCCACGGGTCATGAATTGCACAAAGTGTAAACAATTGGGTCACACAGCCACCCATTGTAGCAATAAGGCCCGCTGTGGAAAATGCGGGGAGAATCATCTAGATGATTCGTGCAGTAAGAATGCTGAGAAGTGTCCTTACTGTGCAGAGAATCTGCATGATATCTCGGCATGTCCCGCGTACAAACTACGCGGGGATAAACTAAAACGTTCCCTTGCGGGACGATCCGAACGTTCTTTCGCAGAAATGCTAAAGAAAGCTACACCACCAACCTCAACAAACATCTATGCTCACTTGCCTCCTAACGAGGGCGAGGCTGGTGACCCACAAGAGGGAACATCTACTAGGGCGCCTAGAAGTTATAGGAAGAGGAGGAACATTTCCTCTCCTAAAGTTCGTTGTAAAGGCCAGAAGGTATCCCTTGACGGGACTCCGAAAGTCACATCTATTGGAAGTGTTGCAACCAAACCGAAGCAATTAGCTCCTGGTCTCGGAGGATTAAACTCAGAGAAGGAGTTCCCAGCACTTCCCGGAACATCAAAAATCCCAAGTGTTCCTCTGTTTCAGTTCGAGAATAATCGCGGCACTGGAATTATCAAACTCTCGGACATTGTGGACTGGATAATAAAAACTTTCAATATAACTGATCCAATTAAAAGTCTTATGTTAGCTTTTCTCCCTACAGTAAGAACATTTTTGAAGCAGTTGACTGCTAAATGGCCCCTCCTTTCAGCGATTGTATCCTTCGATGGCTAACTCATCGAACGAGGTCACGGATTTGATCACTGTTCTACAGTGGAATTGCAGAAGTATCATCCCGAAAATTGATTCCTTCAAAATTTTAATAAATAATTTGAGTTGCGATGCATTTGCATTATGTGAAACTTGGTTAACTTCCGACATAGATCTTAACTTCCACGACTTTAATATTATTCGCCTGGATCGAGACACCCCCTATGGAGGAGTGCTTTTGGGGATCAAAAAGTGCTATTCCTTCTACAGAATTAACCTTCCCTCGATAACAGGTATTGAAGTTGTCGCTTGTCAAGTAACAACCAAAGGCAAAGATCTTTGCATAGCTTCCATATATATTCCCCCCAACACCGCGATTGGGCATCGCCGGCTACATGACATCATAGAATCCCTGCCTGCACCGCGACTAGTTTTAGGCGACTTTAACTCTCACGGTACGGAATGGGGTTGCCTTTATGATGATAACCGTTCCTCTTTAATTCACAATATTTGCGACAACTTCAACATGACAATTCTAAACACGGGTGAAATGACACGGATTCCTCCCCCACCTGCGCGTCCAAGCGCATTAGATTTATCCCTTTGCTCGACCTCGCTAAAGTTAGAATGCGCGTGGAAGGTAATCCCTGATCCCCACGGTAGCGACCATCTGCCGATCGTAGTCTCAATCAATAACGGCTCAAGGTCATTGGAAACAATCAATATTTCGTATGACCTCACACGAAATATCGATTGGAAGAGCTATGCTGCCGCGATATCCGACAACATCGAATCTACTCAAGAACTTCCTCCGGAGGAAGAGTACAGCTTTTTGGCTGGCTTGATTCTCGACAGCGCGAATCAAGCTCAGACTAAGCCAGTACCCGGCGCGAACATACAAAAACGTTCTCCCAATCCCTGGTGGGACAAAGAGTGCTCAGACGTGTACGCGGAGAAGGCCGCCGCGTTTAAGACCTTCCGGAACGACGGGTTACCCGCTAGTTTTCGACAGTACGCGACGTTATACAAGCGAATGAAGAGTTTCATGAAAGCCAAAAAACGCGGTTATTGGCGGCGGTTCGTCGACGGATTAACGAGAGAAACATCGATGAGCACTCTTTGGGGAACAGCCCGACGTATGCGAAATCGAAACAGTACTAATGAGAGCGTGGAATATTCAAACCGTTGGATATTCGATTTCGCCAAGAAGGTTTGTCCGGATTCCGCCCCAGCACAGAAGATCTACCGCGCCGCGTCCCGTCACGATAACGCGAACGAAACACCTTTTTCGATGGTGGAGTTCTCACTTGCTCTCTTGTCGTGTAACAATAAAGCTCCAGGGCCAGACAGAATCAAATTCAACTTGTTGAAGAATCTGCCAGACTCTGCCAAGAGACGCTTGTAGAACTTATTTAATAAGTTTCTTGAGGCTAACATTGTCCCACACGATTGGAGGCAAGTGAAGGTCGTCGCCATCCAAAAACCAGGAAAACCAGCCTCCGACCACAATTCGTATCGACCGATCGCAATGCTATCTTGTATCCGGAAGTTGTTCGAGAAAATGATCCTATCCCGCCTCGACAATTGGGTCGAAGCAAATGGCTTACTGTCAGATACACAGTTTGGCTTTCGCAAAGGCAAAGGGACGAACGATTGTCTTGCGTTGCTCTCAACCGAAATTCAAATGGCCTATGCTAGTAAAGAGCAGATGGCATCAGTGTTCCTAGATATAAAGGGGGCTTTTGATTCAGTTTCTATCAACATTCTTTCAGAGAAGCTGCACCAGCATGGTCTTTCAGCGACTTTAAACAACTTTTTACTAAACTTGTTGTCGGAAAAGCACATGCATTTTTCGCATGGTGACTTATCGACATCACGATTTAGCTACATGGGCCTTCCCCAGGGCTCATGTCCAAGCCCCCTGTTATACAATTTCTACGTCAACGACATTGATGAATGTCTTGACAATTCCTGCACGTTAAGACAACTTGCAGACGATGGCGTGGTGTCTGTTACGGGACCCAAAGCGGAGAAAACTGAGCTAGTTGTATTTTCTAGGAAGCGTGAACCAGCACAACTACAGCTTCTATTAATGGGTCAAACTATAGCTCAGGTCTTCACAGTAAAATATCTAGGGGTCTGGTTCGACTCGAAAGGTACTTGGGGATGCCATATTCGGTATCTGAAACAGAAATGCAAACAAAGGATCAACTTTCTTCGTACAATAACCGGAACGTGGTGGGGTGCCCACCCAGGAGACCTAATTAGGTTGTATCAAACAACGATACTGTCGGTACTGGAATACTGTACTTTGACTACATGGCGCAAAATATTAATCCTTCTTCTTACAATCCCAACCGTGTGCATTTCATAAATACTTCTGAATCTACTGTTTTCTTCGACACATCCATGAAAGATGAGATTAGTGGAATTCCGGACCACATACGCCCACAAGTGGTTCCAAATATTTTTTATAATAAATTCCGAGAAGTCGACTGTTCTAAGATGTTTTATACTGACGGATCAAACCTCGAAGGGTCCACTGGCTTCGGTATTTTCAATCAAAAGTGCACCGCCTCCTACAAACTCAGTGACCCTGCTTCAGTTTACGCCGCAGAACTAGCTGCTATTCAGTATACCCTTGGAGTCATTGACACATTACCCGCAGACCATTACTTCATCGTCTCGGATAGTCTGAGTTCTATTGACGCTATTCGCTCGATGAAACATGGAAAGCATTCCTCGTATTTTTTGGGGAAAATACGGGAGCTACTGAGTGCTTTATCTGACAAATCTTTCCAGATTACCTTGGTGTGGGTCCCTTCTCATTGCTCCATTCCGGGCAATGAGAAGGCGGACTCCTTAGCTAAGGTGGGTGCCATTGAAGGTGACGTTTTTGAAAGACCAATTTGCTTCCACGAATTTTTCACTATTACTCATCAGAGAACCCTCGAAAGTTGGCAAACCTCGTGGAGCAATGGGGAGCTAGGAAGGTGGCTACATTCGATAGTCCCTAAGGTATCGACGAAACCTTGGTTCAAGGGGATGGATGTGGGTCGTGACTTCATTCGTGTGATGTCTCGACTCATGGCGAACCATTACACGCTGGATGCACATCTCCGACGTATTGGGCTCGTGGAGAGTGGTATCTGCGCTTGTTGCGACGGTTATCACGATATAGAGCACATAGTCTGGGCGTGCACCGAGTACAGTTTCGCCAGGTCTCGGCTTATGGACACCCTCCGGGCCCGAGGAAGACCACCCAACGTCCCGGTTCGAGATGCGTTGGCAAGCCGCGATGTCCTCTATATGTCCCTTATATACACCTTCATAAAAACCATCAATATCCAACTTTAACTGCCCCTCTTTCCTTATCATTCTCAGAAACGCTCTCTTCCACCTGTACCATACACCCACGATGGTTTGATGCGACTCCAAGGCGACACAAAACATCCCTGTCAAATGAGCCAACAAACACGGGACCTAAAGCACGAACATCACACGCACAACTCGAAATGTAGCCGATCAACATCTGAGCCGCACTACGAAATCGTCTGGAGAAACCCCTGCCATCTTAAGAACGACCACCCGGCGTCCCAGTACATGATTCTTCTTGATGAAGGCCACCCTGATTCTGTAATCCATCCGTTGATCTCCCGAAGTCTGAAACTGAAATAATGTTCTCTCCCTGCCATGTTTGTCCACCCTACTTCCCCTGACTCTTATACACAGAAGTAACACCCCTTCCCCCCCCCAAATATCTTCATGAAGCATTTAGCTCTTCTTGCCTTTTCTAGTTTTAACTATTATATTATATGATCTCGTTGAAAATTCCCAACTCTACTACCACATAAAATAACTCTAATTAATGTCTCCGAATCTTTACAAAATTTAATCACGCCCTATAATTATTTCTACTTTTAAGATAGTCGTATAAATTTTCCCCCTTAGTTAAACATTATTTGTTCCAATAATCTCATTGCTAAAAATGTCAAACCATATTGCCATAAAAACTAAATGACCCCCTAATCTTACGAAAATTATATTACCCCCTTGTGTATATGTATAGCTAATCAATATGTAATCCCCTAGTTTTAAGTAATTTAAAATGTAAAACAAAACAAAATTGGCACCTTTAAGCTAACGCAAACCTGCCTTATCAAATAAACGAATTGGAAAAAAAACAAGACAAAGACAAGACAAAGACAAGACAAAGACAAGACAAAGACAAGACAAAGACAAGACAAAGACAAGACAAAGACAAGACAAAGACAAGACAAAGACAAGACAAAGACAAGACAAAGACAAGACAAAGACAAGACAAAGACAAGACAAAGACAAGACAAAGACAAGACAAAGACAAGACAAAGACAAGACAAAGACAAGACAAAGACAAGACAAAGACAAGACAAAGACAAGACAAAGACAAGACAAAGACAAGACAAAGACAAGACAAAGACAAGACAAAGACAAGACAAAGACAAGACAAAGACAAGACAAAGACAAGACAAAGACAAGACAAAGACAAGACAAAGACAAGACAAAGACAAGTCAAAGACAAGACAAAGACAAGACAAAGACAAGACAAAGACAAGACAAAGACAAGACAAAGACAAGACAAAGACAAGACAAAGACAAGACAAAGACAAGACAAAGACAAGACAAAGACAAGACAAAGACAAGACAAAGACAAGACAAAGACAAGACAAAGACAAGACAAAGACAAGACAAAGACAAGACAAAGACAAGACAAAGACAAGACAAAGACAAGACAAAGACAAGACAAAGACAAGACAAAGACAAGACAAAGACAAGACAAAGACAAGACAAAGACAAGACAAAGACAAGACAAAGACAAGACAAAGACAAGACAAAGACAAGACAAAGACAAGACAAAGACAAGACAAAGACAAGACAAAGACAAGACAAAGACAAGACAAAGACAAGACAAAGACAAGACAAAGACAAGACAA
Organism: Topomyia yanbarensis; assembly: GCF_030247195.1. Lineage (NCBI taxonomy): Eukaryota > Metazoa > Arthropoda > Insecta > Diptera > Culicidae > Topomyia > Topomyia yanbarensis. The sequence continues at coordinate 2,493 of NW_026683814.1, read as the reverse complement.
AGACAAGACAAAGACAAGACAAAGACAAGACAAAGACAAGTCAAAGACAAGACAAAGACAAGACAAAGACAAGACAAAGACAAGACAAAGACAAGACAAAGACAAGACAAAGACAAGACAAAGACAAGACAAAGACAAGACAAAGACAAGACAAAGACAAGACAAAGACAAGACAAAGACAAGACAAAGACAAGACAAAGACAAGACAAAGACAAGACAAAGACAAGACAAAGACAAGACAAAGACAAGACAAAGACAAGACAAAGACAAGACAAAGACAAGACAAAGACAAGACAAAGACAAGACAAAGACAAGACAAAGACAAGACAAAGACAAGACAAAGACAAGACAAAGACAAGACAAAGACAAGACAAAGACAAGACAAAGACAAGACAAAGACAAGACAAAGACAAGACAAAGACAAGACAAAGACAAGACAAAGACAAGACAAAGACAAGACAAAGACAAGACAAAGACAAGACAAAGACAAGACAAAGACAAGACAAAGACAAGACAAAGACAAGACAAAGACAAGACAAAGACAAGACAAAGACAAGACAAAGACAAGACAAAGACAAGACAAAGACAAGACAAAGACAAGACAAAGACAAGACAAAGACAAGACAAAGACAAGACAAAGACAAGACAAAGACAAGACAAAGACAAGACAAAGACAAGACAAAGACAAGACAAAGACAAGACAAAGACAAGACAAAGACAAGACAAAGACAAGACAAAGACAAGACAAAGACAAGACAAAGACAAGACAAAGACAAGACAAAGACAAGACAAAGACAAGACAAAGACAAGACAAAGACAAGACAAAGACAAGACAAAGACAAGACAAAGACAAGACAAAGACAAGACAAAGACAAGACAAAGACAAGACAAAGACAAGACAAAGACAAGACAAAGACAAGACAAAGACAAGACAAAGACAAGACAAAGACAAGACAAAGACAAGACAAAGACAAGACAAAGACAAGACAAAGACAAGACAAAGACAAGACAAAGACAAGACAAAGACAAGACAAAGACAAGACAAAGACAAGACAAAGACAAGACAAAGACAAGACAAAGACAAGACAAAGACAAGACAAAGACAAGACAAAGACAAGACAAAGACAAGACAAAGACAAGACAAAGACAAGACAAAGACAAGACAAAGACAAGACAAAGACAAGACAAAGACAAGACAAAGACAAGACAAAGACAAGACAAAGACAAGACAAAGACAAGACAAAGACAAGACAAAGACAAGACAAAGACAAGACAAAGACAAGACAAAGACAAGACAAAGACAAGACAAAGACAAGACAAAGACAAGACAAAGACAAGACAAAGACAAGACAAAGACAAGACAAAGACAAGACAAAGACAAGACAAAGACAAGACAAAGACAAGACAAAGACAAGACAAAGACAAGACAAAGACAAGACAAAGACAAGACAAAGACAAGACAAAGACAAGACAAAGACAAGACAAAGACAAGACAAAGACAAGACAAAGACAAGACAAAGACAAGACAAAGACAAGACAAAGACAAGACAAAGACAAGACAAAGACAAGACAAAGACAAGACAAAGACAAGACAAAGACAAGACAAAGACAAGACAAAGACAAGACAAAGACAAGACAAAGACAAGACAAAGACAAGACAAAGACAAGACAAAGACAAGACAAAGACAAGACAAAGACAAGACAAAGACAAGACAAAGACAAGACAAAGACAAGACAAAGACAAGACAAAGACAAGACAAAGACAAGACAAAGACAAGACAAAGACAAGACAAAGACAAGACAAAGACAAGACAAAGACAAGACAAAGACAAGACAAAGACAAGACAAAGACAAGACAAAGACAAGACAAAGACAAGACAAAGACAAGACAAAGACAAGACAAAGACAAGACAAAGACAAGACAAAGACAAGACAAAGACAAGACAAAGACAAGACAAAGACAAGACAAAGACAAGACAAAGACAAGACAAAGACAAGACAAAGACAAGACAAAGACAAGACAAAGACAAGACAAAGACAAGACAAAGACAAGACAAAGACAAGACAAAGACAAGACAAAGACAAGACAAAGACAAGACAAAGACAAGACAAAGACAAGACAAAGACAAGACAAAGACAAGACAAAGACAAGACAAAGACAAGACAAAGACAAGACAAAGACAAGACAAAGACAAGACAAAGACAAGACAAAGACAAGACAAAGACAAGACAAAGACAAGACAAAGACAAGACAAAGACAAGACAAAGACAAGACAAAGACAAGACAAAGACAAGACAAAGACAAGACAAGACAAGACAAAGACAAGACAAAGACAAGACAAAGACAAGACAAAGATGATCAGTCTCTACGCATCGCTCGATCGAGATAGAAGTGTTTTGTTTTCGGTCTGTTGGAAAAAGAACAGTGCAATAATCCGCGTTCAAGGTTATTTTGCCATTCTCTGCCTCTTCGAGGTTTGGACTTTTATTCTA